>NW_009915970.1:39800-79475 GCF_000696875.1 Nestor notabilis
CCTGCTGTTGAAGGTGACCTCAACAGTCCCCAGGAGACAAATGCATCTGGAAAAGTTCTCTAGAAAAGATGTGAGCAAAGAAGAAATACCTGAAGGAGGAAAAAAGAAAAGGTCAAAGGGACTTTTCTTAAAAGAACCTGGGGGGGTATTTTGGTTCTTTCAACCTCATTTCTGCCCAAACCTTGGGAACAAATGAGGGTAAAAAGCCCTGTTTTGGAGCCTGGTGGGAATCCTGGGACCTATGAAACTGGGCTGTAGGATTTCAATTCTAGAAAAGAGGGGTACCTCAAAGATCCCAGTGCCAGAGAAATGTGCTACCAACAAGAAGGAACAAGATGGTGCTGGTACACACAGACTCCCCCAGAAATTAAGAGCCCTTGGACTCAGTGTCATGAAACCACATATCTGGCAGTTATCGAAGCAGATGGATGTAAGACAAAGTCGGCAAACAAGATCTGATCTCACTCAGAGAGGGAGGGAACTGAGTCACTCAGATACGCACTAACATCAAGGGGAAACTTCAAAGAGGCCAAGAAATTCAGGATCAAGGACTCCAAGGAAGTACCTTCAAAGGCTGAGCAATCTGGCCCTGGAGCGGGGAAGAGTGCTAGTGTCCACCCTCTCCAGTGCAATGGCGGAAGGGGAAATTATGCAACTCACGAAAGTCCGCAAACATGAGTAAAGGCACGTGGAAACTGGGTATCATTCAAGATGACTGGTGTCATGCCTTGGGAGTGAAACCAGCTGAGGCTCCCACTGCTTTCATGAGGGAGTGGACAGGACTTTATTCTTGCCAAATCACAATGGCCTGGTGTGAGCCTTTGGCTCTGCGTCACAGATACTAGGAATGAAATTTCCAACGGGGTTTTTGTTCTTCCCAAACCATCTTTCGCAACTGCTCCCCTGTTTTGCAAATTGTGCTGAGCTGCTGCTGCTGCAGATGGACCCTTGGTTCCCGTATTAGTGATGCCATGTAGGGACAGTAAGTGTAGATGGCATTGAGGGGGATGACTTACACATGAGGTCTTCCTAGGTTATTTCACATAACTCTCCAGACCATTGTGTTACAGAGTTGATTACCACGCTGTGTCTGCCTTTGGTTTTGTCCTCAGAGGCTTCCTTCGGCCTGAAGAGGAGGATGTCTAGCATGAAGGGATGCTCTAGGTTTGTTGGCCAGTGTCACGGAAGCTCATTTCCCTGTTGAAGATCCCAATGCCATTGCAAGTCATGGCATTTTGTCAGGCTTTGGAGACAGCACTACAGCTACCCAACCTGCTCCAACTCCATCCCCTGGGTACCAAAGCTGGCTTCATCCAGCTGGCACAGGAAGCTGCAGAATTGGCTAGGAAATGTTCTAGAAACCCTTGCATGAGCTCTCTGGGGGCTGCTGCTTGCCAGGCCCTGCTGCAGCCTGCGCTATCTTGCCCTATGCTCCTGTAGATGGCTAGCACAGGTAGGCACTTTGCCCAGAGCAGCCCTTCCCTGGGCTGGGCAGACACCAGCACCCAGCTGTGTGGGTTAGCTGTCTGCCAGCGATAAAAATCGCAGGAAAGAGTTGGCTTTTTGGTAACGGCTCTGATTTTTTCTTGTCTTTTATGTCTACCACCCTCTCCTGAGCGCTGCTGTGAGGGGAAAATCAAACATCCCAATTAGAAGCACAGCAAGGATGGTTCACCCAACATCAAGCAGAAAATACTCCCATTGCCCTGGAACCAAGCAACAGCTAGAGGCCAGATTATGATTTTAGTTATACCAGCAGAAACTTGGAAGAAATCCACTTAAATAACTTGGTTTTGCTGTGGTGTAAGTGAGATCACAGTCCCCTGCTTTGCTGCTCTCAGCCTGCTGGACTTTGCCTGTATCCTAGCTCTGATTCATGGGTGCAAGTTTGGCTTTCTGGATGTGAGTGTAGCCAGTTATTGCAAGCCAGGAAACCAGCTCATTTGCCATCAGTATCAACAGGCTGCCAACGTCGTGACTCGGCTTTTAGCCAATACATGATTTTTCTTTTTTTTTACTCAGTGCTAAAGAGAGCTCTGATTATTCAGAGCGTGTGATTTCTGGGGTGTTCCAGGCACAGATCTCACTGTGCATCCATTTCTCATTCTGATTTCTGTTTGGGACCAAGAAGCACAAGTGAGCTTGGTCTCCTTTTTTCCCTTGGCTAGAAGTTCCAGGCAGGAGACATGTACGCAACAGGGCTCTGAAGCAAACTGCTTGCCAGCAAGCATTGGCAGGCTTCTCCAATCATGCATTGGGCAAATTCCAAATGTTCAAAGGAGGCTCATCCCCAAGTGCTGGAGACACACAAACAACCTGAAATCCACCTTGAGCCAAGCTCATGGATTTGCCCCAGGACAGTGTGGAATGAGAATGTCATAGAATCAATTAAGACCTGAAGGGCTGAAGTTGGTGGTGCAACCATGCAGGCCATGGATCCTGCCAGCAGCATGGTGTGAAGGTAGAAGGACTAGCCCGGCAGAAAGGAGGAACAGTCCACGTAGTCAACTGGGTGTGAAGACTGAGGGGACCACTTCTCAACTATCTGCTGCTCAGGAAGTTCCTAAGTAGATCACTTCAGCTCCCAGCATCTCAACCAGGGACACCTGCAGAAAGAAGGACGGTAAATGAATTCAGGAAAACGTGTGCAGTGCGAGACCATGGGAACACAGGATTTTCCTACTGAAAATACCTAAAAACCTCTGCAGAAAGATCCTCACTGGCTCTGAATCCCTTGGCTAAAGACTTGTCTCTCTCCAGGCCTAGCACAATCTCCTTTCTTGCCCTGGCAGAGGAGACCGTAGCTGCTTTTGGCTGTTGCTACCTTTCCACCCCTAGAGCCTTGCATCTGGGGGGATGCCAAGCAGAAGCTGTCATCAGCCCTGGCTGGAGGGATCCTCCCAGTTTGTGGGAAATTTGGAGCCAGCGCAACTGTCTCCATTTTAGTCCCTTTCCCTTCAGGTGGGTTGGGAGAAGAAAGGACGAAAACGGGCTTTGCCAGAAGGAGAGCCCCTGGCTTTAGTAGGCTACAGAGGAAATAAGAGAAGAAGCTAATGCTATTGTTTAGATGTGATGATGCTTATTGACTGCAGAAACCATGGCAGAACCATGAAAAGAATTATGCCCATGCCACGAAGATGAAGAAATGTGAAGACTGAGACAGGGAATACGCCCTGCACCCTGAAGCATGTTTCATGCAGAAAGATTGTTCAAATATCTCTCAGGAAATAGCTGATTTGGTGTCTTTTCAACACACTAAACAGGATGCTTCTAGGTTGGGCAGCATCTGCTTATTTTACTGTAAGTCATGTCCCATCCATGTAGCACTAAATACATCAAACATTAGCAGAACAAAATGGGAATGTGCCCATTGATGGAGGGCCTGAAAATAGTTTTGCCCAGCTTTACATGGATTGTTCATCTCTGAAACTGTTATGCAATTCTGACTATTGTGCATATGTATATGTGTAGCTTATTATTAATTTATCCTTTGGGATTGCATCCTGCCAGGACAGAGTGTATTTATAAAGCAGTTATGTAGGTGTACTGAGACAGTGTGTGTGCCAATGTCAAGTGAAAGTGTGTTGCAGCAGTGATTTAAATGACAAGGCTCTGTGCTGATGATTTGGCCCAATGTGTTCATAGCAGAGGCTGTAGGACTCTCATCCACAGATTTCCATATGAAACCTATAACTTCTGGTGGAGGATTTCCATTCCTTCTCAGGAGCTCCCCTGGGCCAAGCACACTGTAAATTAAATTGCTTTATCTAAAGACTCGAACCAAAACCCTGGAGCCAAACACCTTCTGTCTTCATTCATATTTGAATTTGTGGCTTGGGCTCATCTCCAGCTGTACTCTAAAGTGTCTTTTATTGTTCTCTGTTAAGGTGTAGACAGAACCAGCAACTGGGGGACAATGTCCAATGCATTGTGTCTCATGTTCCCATTCAACAGGTCATTTGAGGTCCATGTACCCATATGCAGAAATGGGTTATTTAAAGGATTATGAGTGGGATATAGCACTGATGCCCTGTGCTTTCTAAAGGAATGTTATACAAGATTTGCTGTGTGATTTGGCGTCTTGGCTCACAGGGTAAGAGAAAGAAACCAGATCCCCCACATCTGAATGAGACCCTTAAGATCTGCTGTAATCCCCATCAGGTCGTGGGGACTCTGAAGCAGGGAGCCATTGCTGCTGCTACTTCTGCCCAGAGCCCATAGTGTTTGTGAGTAACACAGCAGCACAAAACACACAGAACAAAGAAGACATCTGCCCAAAGGTATCAAAACCACTCATCTCTGCAGCTTTGCAAACTAAAGCACAGAAGGCGTTTAGGTGTGAGGAAAGGGCATGAGTCCCTCCTTACTTCTGATCCAGCCATTTTGCTGCCCAAAAAACACACACCAGCACTGGTGATCTGGATAGAGGGGATCACATCCATCTCAGTGCAGGGTCTTGAATGTTTTAATGCCATTTCCACGATTTCCATAGTGTTGTCTTGTTCAGCTGCTGAGAGTAGCCAAGTTGTCTTGTTCACACATGGAAATAAACCATCGTCAGCAGAAGGATGAGCAAACAGGGTGAGATGTGCCTTAAAACCACTGTCAGGTCAAGTGGGGCATGGCTTAGCTTCTCCTGAATCTGATTTGGGCTGCAAGGCAGAACTCAGATAACAGGGGGTATAGAGGGTGCGTGGACACCAAAGGGCTGAGAGCCACATACCAGTGATGGCTGGAAAGAAGTAAAATGCATAAACTCTTACCTGTCAGGAGAGACCTTAGCTTAAGGATACTGATGCTCTTGCAAATAATAAATCTTTCCTCCTTAGTTTGTAGTATTTATGAGGAAAATGGGGTGCAGGGCGGTTAAAGACATGGCTCATTGTCTCCCAGAAAAGTCAGTACCAGAACTAGGAGCAATAATCCCGAAGAGTATCCTCTAAAAGAAGGACTTGAGTGGAGAATATGTGGAGAATGCCACTGATATACACCAATTTTGGCTGTAGTCTTATGAATGCTTCTAGCCCACAGATGAGCTTTCCCTCTGGTCCACATGTGCCTCTGGGGAAAAAACTGGCATTGAACAAAGGATTGTTATTGCTTTGTCTAGGTGCAGGAATGAAGTTGAGCAGCTCAACTGGTGGCTGAACTTTAAAAAATAACAACCTTTTGCCCCTTTGTCTTGCCCTTTTGCACATTTCTGTGTAAGCTTCTCTGAGCAAAGAGGCAGAAAGGAAGGAGAAAACAGAAATAATCTTTGATCTGATATCTGTGTCCATCCAGTAAAAAGCTGGAGTCGTCTGAAATGTGCTGGGGTGCAAAAGCATGGATGCTTGGACTATCACACACTAGCTATGTAAGAACATTTCCTTATTTCAATTGCTCTGGCTTTTGAGGACACCAAACACAGTTGTTTTTAAGGCACAGAGGGGTTTAGATCAAGCACAAAGATTAAAGCTGGAGCAGGAGTAAATCCGACTGTGTCGAATTGGTTTGTGAAGGGCACATCACCCTGTGTCTCTGCATCCTTCCATTACACAGAAAATCCGAGAGGTTTGAAGAGAGAGGCTGGGACTTTGAGGAAGAAAAGGGAGGCAAAACCAGCATTAGATGGGATTTTACCCACTGACTGCTATTTCATTTCTTGTGAGAAATTTACAATGTGATCATTAAATCCTCAAGAGACAAACCTGAACAGTGTTTTCTTCCTCCTGGGCAAAAATCTTGGAACTCTTAAAAAGACATCGTATTTCACAGCTCAGCAATCCAGCAGCATTTAAAGAACTGGAGATAGAAGAGGAAATTCTGAATGAGCAATCTATTTTGTTTTTTTCTTCTTCTTTATTTTAAAGACTTTATGGAGACAGAATTCTTTTCAGGAAAAATAAATAGATTCTAACATCTGGTAATTAATAGCTTATGAGCTGAAGAATAGCTGTCTACTGAGGCACTTCACAGGAGTGCAGCATGTTGCCTTGCCCCTTCTCTCTGAAGATCACTGCTCTCTCACTAAAGCAAAAGCTCTCTGGATATGTAATTTCACTACATTTCTGCTTTTTTGGGGGGAACACAAACAGTAGGATCAATACAGGAATTATCACAATACTCAGGTTTTCTGTCTCAGTTTTGTCTCCAGCCAGGACTGGTACAGCTTCACGGCTGCATCAAGTTCTGCTGCTCTGTCTTGGTGTAACCAAGAGGTCACAGCAACTTATCACTTGGATGGTTCCCCATCTGGGTGGCATCTGAGCCTCACAGATAGCCAGCAGATTACCATTTGTCCTCAGGAGCTGTTCCTGGGGCAGGGAAGGGAGGTTTGCCCTTGTCTTATGGGGGAGAACTGCAGCAGAGGGTTGAAGTGACATGCAGAAGTTACAAAGTGGGTGTCTACCAACATACTTGAAACCACAACCACAAAACTTTCCACTTCACCCTGATAACGCTGCTGAGGAACAGAAACAAAACACAAAACCCTGGTATAATACTTCAGTACAGATGTCACCCACACCATTACAGTTTTGAGGATGGTATAAAAATGCCCAGCTCAAATTAAACGTGTGGGCCTTCAAGATTTGCAAAGCAGAATCTTTGAATTTCTGAAATGTCTAAATCTGGTTGTATTTCCATTTCTGGCAGGTAGCAATTATAGCTCCTTAATACAAGACAGACTTTCCCTTGTTATTCTCAAAGCAGTCCCATGCTACTCCTCAGAAGACTGGGCCTCCCTGAAGAAGACTTTATGAAAGGATGACACAGGGTGGCTGGGACATCCAAAACCAATGCCTGCACAACTCAGCTCTGCAAAATTTGGCAATCTTGCCATTTGTGAGGAAAAGTTTGCCTGGTAGCTGTCAAACATCTCCTGATAACTGGGCTCCCTTCTTCGCATTTCTGTGGACTTCCTGTGTGATAGCCCACATCTCCGTTGCTTAAAGATATTTGAGTGCTTAAACCCACTTGAAATCCACACCCTATCTCCGTATTGCTAAATGACAGTGCTAGCCTCCAGATGCAGTGAGGATCCAGGCACATGAGGATGGTTAGGAGCATTAGGTACTGCGCAAAGAAAAATAATGGCTTTCATTCTTTAGCCTCTCATGATTTTCAGGTAGGAAAAAAGAGAAGAGATTCCTGGTGAGCTTAAAGCTTGCACTGAATTGCAAAGAACCACAGGGTTTTGTGAAAGTATATGTGGCACCAATACAGCCAAAAAGATACTTTTTGTCTGGCATGGATGAAGATTATACAAAAGGTGAACACCCTTCTCACACAGCAGGGATGCCATACGTAGGTGCCTGAATAAGATGCAGCTGGATATAGATATTTAAATCTGACTTGCTTCCTGTGCAAATGGCTCTTCCACTCTTCCCCTGAGCTGCTCTGTGATGAACCTGCTGCAAGCAGAGGGATGGGACACCTCATAGCTCCTGCACTTGCTGCTGACTTGCTCACCCTTGCAGTGTGGGATCCGGGCTGTTCCTGCAAGGCAATTTCCTTTTGGTGACACTCAATGCACTTGGACTTCTCCCTGCTGTGTGAAAATCGGGTTGACATCTCATGCTGTGGGAGATAAAGTCAAACTGTTGTGGTCTTCCAGGGTGAGGCAAAGGATGGAATAATACCTGCTCAGCTGGGACCTAGCCTGCTCAGGCTGTCTTCTCCCTTCTCTCTTAGCTGCTGGCTGCAGTGCAGTTTGGCTGCAAAAAAATTTATTCCAAGGAGGTGGGAGAGGCAAAGTGGAATTAATGTGAAATCCATCCAGGGACTGAATGGCATACAGACAGCTTGCATTCCTCGCAACCCCATCCTCTACAGTCAGGCTAGCCCATCAGAGTACCCAGGATGCTGTGTATTGTCCTATTTAACCTCAAGACAGAGGATTGAAGTGTTATCCTAACACCCTGCGTAGAGAATTAAAGACAATTAGAAGATAAAGAGTAGATGTGTTTTCTCAGCATGCACTGCTCCAGTGGCTCATGCCATGCCCAGGTGACATCCCGTAATTTTCAAGAAATTACTGTTTCACTCCTCAAAAGCGCAGCCAGGAAACTGAATTTTTCTGTGGCCCTTCATGCTTTGGACGGCAGCTAACCTCAGGTCAGCCTCCTGGTTAACACAGAAGAGCAGAAAAGAGTGTTCTTCACCTGGATCTTGGCACTGTCAAGTATTTTGAGTGCCTCGTGTCATTTAGGGAGGAAAACACTATTATCTCTCTCCATGTCATGCCCCGGTGACAGTACATTACATTTTGAGTATCTGGAGTTCAAAGGAGATAGATATACATGTCAGAGTGATCTGGACTCTCTGATCAGCTGAAATAACTGGTCATATTCCCATGGACCTAACATGAGAGTCCTCAGGGAAATCAGTGGGAGTTTTCTTTTAGGCTTGCACTGCGGTGGCTTACACAAAGCAAGGGAAGGGTTTCTTAGTCAGACACTGAAAGAAAGAAGTCTCCTCTCAGCAATTAAAATATAGAATTCTACTTGAAAGCGATTAATATTTCTAGTGTCTACTTATGGCCAAGCCACATATCCCCAGCCCTACCAAATATGAACTTAAATACACAACACTCTCTGGAGTTACTTCTCAGTTAATAATTTATGTATTCTGGCAACAGATCAGTGCAACTAGAAACTAGTTTAGTAACTTACCTTCGGGGTTGTCTATCTATAAACACTGCAGATTCCTAAGTTAAACAGAACCCAATTGTTTTCCCGTGTAATAGAGGCCAGGGCCTGATTTATATAGTTAATTTAAATGGTAATCTTGAAGAGTTGGGAAAAAACCAACCTGTATCATTAAGGGTTATGAAAGAGGGAGCAACTGTTTACAGCTGGGTTCAGAAATATGTGATATAAATGAAGATAAAATGCAAGTACCAAGACAAAAGTAATAAAATTATACCAGTATGTGTTCTCTGTGCTTATATAAGAGTGCATTAGTCCTGGCTGATTTTTCCTGAGGTTACCCTGCTCCCACAGAACTGTTTGATGCTGGGATTTGTGTGCTTGTCTGTAACCCAAATTCTTGCTTTTTTAACACTGGGCTAAGTCCAGAAAGCAAACCAGGCTCTCCTTGCTGCACCTAGTCTGGGAGTTTAAGCGAAATAAGGGTGTCCAGGCTTCACCCTTCTCCTTAATCATGTTTGGAGAAGAGAGGGGACAGCAGCCTTGGTGAATGGCTCGCACACCAAAACAGGGCTCGTATTTGAAAGCGCCTTGCAGTGACTAATTAACAGGCATCTGTTACAACTTGTTGAGCCTTATCTTCATTTTCATACGTGCTATTTTGGAATGAAGTTTTATTTAGGCTCCAGCTCTTTAAACGTTGCTCAAGAGTCACATTACAGGATTAGCCTTCCTGACAAAGGGGAGGGGATGCTTTGTGGTTAGCAGCACGGGGTACGAGTCAGGAGGCTTGTCCCTGTCCTGGCTGCTGCCTCGTCACCTGCTCTGATGCTGCTCACTTGACTCACACAGCTAAGCCTGCACAGATAGGAAGGCTTAGTTAATGTCTATGGAGCACTCAGAAATCCACTTCTAAAAGCTGCCATGTAAATAATGATTTAATAGTTCTCAGATGTCACTGAATTACCCTTCTGCAAATATCTGCTCCTGCAAACTGAGCTGCACAGTGTTCCCCCTGGATTCAGGCACTCGGGGACAAAGCCTTGAAAGACTTACCTCTGCCCCACCAGGGCTTCACCTTGGCTAGAGTGAAGGCAACGAGGGCAGAGACCTTTACACATAAAAGCCACAGCCCATTGAAGCTGAAAGCCTCTAGATGGGATAATAAAAGATACTCTCTTTGTGGGTCAGCGTGGAGGATTACAGATGCTCACCCACATCATGTAATCTTATCTCTGGGTGTCGCTCGTGTGAATTGTGAATTCTTCAGCTGCAAGTGCACATGTATTAAGGGGAACTTCCCAATCCCTTGAACTGACTCATGTGAACCCTTGCTTTTTTGTCTTTATCGAAGGAAAACCTGTGAAGACTCTTCAGAGGCAGATGTGCGAAAGTTACACACGCTAAGCTTGTCTGCATGGGAAGTTACAGCACAGCAATGCAAGGTGTGAACACAAAGCCCCTGAGTAGGACTAGTAAGGTTTCCTTATATTTTGGGACCAAGTAATGGAAGTGATTTTTCCATTAGGGCATGGAGTGTGAAGAATGTCTATGCTAAGCTGAGTAGCAATGTAAGCCATCTTGGCAGGGGGAAGGCAGAGCCCATACCTTAGCCTCCTGATGAGAGTCCCTATAGATCTCCACATTATCACTAAATGTTTTGCACTTTAGTTATGAATCATCTGTACAAACACACATATGGGCATCTGAGACACCCTTATGGTCAATAGAGAGGAATAGGCACTTCAGGGTACAGCTCCTCTGCTATATTTTAGTCAACTGCTGTAGGAGGAGATGAATTGCACTCCAGACCTCAGTGGGCTGGTCTTTAATAACTAGTTGAGTGGGGATGACTAGCTTGAATGATGCTGCCTGGATACAGCAATCTAAAGGAAGCGTTAGAATACGGGTCCAATTCTCTGTAATTGTAGGCACTTCCTCATGGTTCAATATAAAATGCCTCCAAAGAGAAATCAACTAAAAAGAGGGTGGGGAGGGGGAAGCAAAGAAAAGAGACTCTTATTTCAGAGACACTAAAATAAGTGGGAGTGTGAACATATGTGTGTATCCACATGGGGAACTACTCTGGAGTCTCTGCAGTTCTTTAACTTCACACAGTGAACATGATGCCAGGTTCACCCCCGCTCCTGCACACCCTCTTCCATAAGTGTAGGCTGCACACTTCTGGTTTACCAGTTTTAATGGAGGTGATTGGGATGGGTAAAGCTGCTGATGAGCTCTAAGCTCCTATAATGGATTACAAAAAGCAATCCCACTCATTTATACTCATTTACCATGTGACAGTTGGCCTGACTGAGGAGTGAAGGCAAGCTGCTCTCAGCTGACACCCACTGAACTATATTCTGTTTTAAAAAACACGAAATTAATTTCTTTAAAAAATCCTATTCTTCTATAAACAGGATCCCTCATTACCCCTGTATTGGTGCAATACAGCTGAATAAGAAGATAGCCCACAAGTGTCTAAACCCTCTCATCTATTTCACTGGAAGAGACAAAGGATCAGATCCTGTTCTTAGCCGCACTGATGTCAGTCTTGAGTGACTCCAGGTGAGTTACCATGGATGAAAATTAGGCATGACTAGAGTACACTTTGGGGCCTAAGTGTTTCACAATACATCCTGTGAGCATGAATTACGTGCATGTATGAAAAGAAACACAAAGCCTTCGGATTTTGAGGATGAGATAAAAATTCAGCTCCTCTGCTGGCTTTCCCTGGGTGGTTTTGGACTGCTCCTCACAGAGGTGTAAAGTCGCTTGCAGTGTTTCTCACCACCTCTGCTCCTTCCCGTTGGAGGTCAGCTTGTGTCACCATGTTGTTTGGTTTTCACCTTGCACACGGTGATCTGCAGTGTGATTGGCACGGCAGCAAACGGCTCAGATGTCTGCAGGGGCCAGCTTCTGCTTCAGGCCTATTAGGGGAAATTCCTATTGTTTTTCCCTTAAAAAAACCCAAACCAAACCCAAAACACTAAATATATATTATCAAGAAAGTCCCAGGGAGAGACAATGGCCCCAGAAAGCCCAATACTGTGATGCAGTCACAGAAAAGGGATGTTAGTGGATGCAGGGTCAGTGAGGGAGGACAAATTCATGATTCAAATCTGTAGAAATCCCCCCACATTAGCTGTGAGTTTAAGAGCTCATAGTTTTATGTCCCCATTTACCACTGTCTTGTGACAAGAAGAGAAGCTGTTTAGGGCTCAGTCCGATAAAGGAAACCCCATATTTCAACATAAGGCATTGTGGCACCTAATCTTTAGAGACTGGTACAAGAAAGATTCCCAAACCCCTATTAGAAAGGAAGCTCTCCCAGAAGCACAGGTAGCTCTGGTGGAAATGCCAAAGAGTTGCCACATTTTTCTGCCTTGCACCTAATTGCACTTGACTTCTTTAATGTGCAACACCCCAGTTTCAAAACGAAGGTGAGCAGTGACTTCCCTGCCCCAACAACTTACTGATGTCCTGTTAAGGGGCATTTATGAGAAGGGAAGAACTGAGGTTGTCTTCAGGCTGCGGAGCACATCAAACACCAGCTTCCCACTTCCTGGGGTTTCCAGCCTTATGCCAGGAGAAGATTTAAGACAAAAGGGGCATTCAGTGCCCCGTTTTGCAGGCAGGCTGATCCCTCTGTGTGGTGCAGGGAGCCCTGAGTGGGTAGGATCCCTCTGGGGTGTTAGTCAGAGGAATAGCTCATTTCTGGATGCTAACGGAGCTAGGTGTGACCTCAGCATGACCTAGGCACTATGCCATTTCCAGCTCACTGCATCCAGGAGCAACTCTGGGCCCCCAAAGATACAGCAAATCTAAAAGCGAGGTGCTCACAGCACCTTCAGACTTGGGTTCCTGTAAATAGGGTCTTTAGGGTCTCTATGTTGAACTCGAATAGATTTTTTTTACATGGCCTGTAGTCTCTTTGATGTTTAGCTCCCAGTGGTAAAATGGGAATGTGAATATTCAGCCCTTTGCCTTTTTTTTTTTTTTTCCAGACAGGATCCACCTCTGCTTTTTATTGGACCTGCAGTAATAAATGCAAAATAATTATACGCAAAATAGGCCTGCAAATTAACCTATCACGAGCAGTGTAGACTGCAGGACTTTTAGCAAACTAATGACTGTTTTATGCAGTGGATTTTTTAAATAATATGATCTAATAAAACTTCAGAGAAACACCAGGACACAGCCCTTTCATGTCTTGCTGGTGATACTGGGAATCAGCTTGAGTCATTCTGCTCCAGAGTCAAATCCCCTTGCAGCTGCCCAGGTGGGTGACCCTGTGCATATCCTACCAGTGCTAAGATAAATCCAGTTAAACGATAATGTTTTGCAAACTCATAAAATTGAAGAAGCAGGACAGTGCTATTTGTGATTCTCAGGGAGGGGGGGGGCGGAAAAAAAAGAGAGAGAAAAAAAATCTCTTCTAAAGATAGTGAATTTTAGTCCTTTCCACCCTTTTTTATCCAGATGGTCTGAGCAAGCAGCAAAGATTATAAGAAGTGGGTTAATCAAATTGTCTGCCTGGACATTGATGTTGCTTTGACTGAGCAGTGTGTCTGTTCTAATTAAAGAAAACTTTTCCAGGGGGTAGAAATGCACTTGAGTCCTTGTATGTTTGTGTTGGTCACTTACCGTACACGGGAAGCTGTGGCTTTGCTTTTTCCTTTGGTGAGGATAAAAATACATATATCTCACATTTGGCATTTCATTTCTCCATCAGTGGGGAGAGTAATTTTTCAGCGGGCAGCAGTCTCTTCTTTTTCTTCTTCCCCCTTCCCCTTTTCTTTTTATTTGGAAGCAGCATTTGATACTGATTGGAGATGCCAGAATGATGCCTCCTTTTTAGAGTCCAGAGGATGAGAGGGTGCCTTGGGCAGCTGCAGGGTGAGTTTCTCCCCACGTATGTAGCTCCAGCTTTGACATGACCCCCAGCAATTTAGCAGCCTTTGGAGCCAGAGTGAGCATCTTGGGTTCATGATCCACAAGGGTTTCTTGGGATTAGTTGGACTTGGAAAAAAGAGGCGCACTTACTGGGTCAGCTGCCGACTGTTTGAGCAGAGAGATGTCTGTTCACGAGGACATCCCAACAGTGACACAATGAGTATTGGTCCAGATCATGGAGAGGGAAGAATCTGGCTCCATACTCATCATTACAGAAAAACCTTTATCTGGCTCCATACTCATCATTACAGAAAAACCTTTATCTGGCTCCATACTCACCATCACAGAGAAACCCTTCTAGGACGCCATGGTCTCCTGGTTTATCATGATGAATCAGTGGGAAGAAAGTCTTTCCCTTCAGAAGATGCTAAAAAAACCCCAACCCCAAACTAACCCAAAACCCCAAACCTGAATGTAAGGGTCTTTTCTTCTTTTTGGCCTCTCCTGACTTTATTGCTCCTGGAGCTTCGGATGGCATTCTTGTCACAGTGGTCACACCAGACCTGACAGAGATGGTGGCGAGGCCAACCACTGTGCTTTGCTGGGCCCTTTCTGTCGGAGGGGACATCTGCTAAAACCAGCTGTGGCAGTGGCTTGTGAGTGATGGAGAGCTGGACTCCACTGCGATTCAGCTCATTAAAAGCACCCCCGTGGCTGCTACGGTTATTTGCCCCCTGTAGTGCTGGCATTTTCGAGGCCAGGTCAGAACTCATAGCTCCAGGCTCTGTGCTAACAGCCCTCTATACCCTTTGTCAAAGGACACGTATTTAGCCTGTCCCTCATCTTTATCCACCATGTCGAAGGCAGAGACCTGTGTCTGAGCAGACTCCCATCCCTGGGCTTCTCTCCTCTGAACAAATGTGGTCAGCGTGAAACAAAGCCCAGAGCAGCAGCACGTTCCCCTGCGAGCAGACGGAAAGTTTCAAAGGCACAAAGGGTATTTAGGCACCGACTTCAAAGTCAGTAAGTTGGATGCTGAAAAAAAATCTCCCCCGTAGCCTTTATGTCATGCCACTTAATAAGTAATTAAAAGCTCAAAAATCATGAGTCTGCTGCTTTCATTACTTCCTAAAGCACACTCGATACATCATCGCTCTGTGAAATGCTTCACATGTACCGCATCCTACTTTAAATATGCCAAACAGTGAAGTGCTTAGCATTACAAAGGCAAAGACATCAAGGAAGCTTTGATAAAATCTGCTGAGCAGACAAACATCTCTTTAGTTGGCACTAGCCAGGCTAGGTTTTTATTCCACAATGATTAAAAACATTTCAAGTGAAGGCAGCTAGGCTTGTATTTTAGACACAAGACCATTAGGTGACAAAGAGTGAAACCTTTCATTACCAGGGTGCTGGCTGAAGGGGATTAACCCATTCAGTGTTCGCAGGATGTTGCTGGTGTAAGGCAAAGGTTTCTCAGAAATTACTCTTTTCTGGGAAAGGGAACTAATAAAGGGGTGGATGGCTTTGCTGTGTTGGTGGCAGAGAGGAGACTGGCAAGGTAATGCTGTTTCCCCATCCCAAAATGATGTGAGGTATCTGAGATACGTTTGTAGGGTAGGGCACAGCTCTTCTGAGACAGCGAGGCTGACATCTGTGCTGTTGCAAAAAGCTGCCTGTGAAATAGGCAGGGCTTTATTTTTTCCCTCTCAGGCTGCTTGTGGTAGAGCACGTCTGGCTGTAAGCTCTGGATAGTACTCAACATGGAAGCCCCAACAGTGACAGGGTGTGTTCCCATGATATAAATAGACATTTAAGATGAGCTAAATTTACTCAGTGAATCACTTATTTGCTAAAAATGTGGCTTCAGGGTGGCCACAGTTATTTGCCAAATATGATGCATATTCTCAAAAGTTTTGGGATTAAATGAAAAAATTTGGAAATGTTGAAGCACTTTATTTCAGAAACATACACACAGAGATGCATATACACCTAAACACTACTAACAGGAAGCTAAGTAACCATTCACAAAATGGAGGAGAAGACAGTAACATTTCTCTTCCCAGCTATCCCCACAGCCCAGTGTTTGATTGGGAAATCCCATGTCCTAGGAGAGTGCTCCCTACTGAGGTAATTATGGGGTACTCTGTCCTGGGTGCCTCTCATTTTCTCCAGATGAAATTACTTCACTTTGTAAGAATAATTAAATACCCACTGGACGAGAGCAAGGGTGACAATAATTTTGTGGTTAGAGCACTCCCCTGGGATGTGGGAATTCTCCCAACAGCTGCATCAATGAGTAGTGTTTATGCAGTGGAACAACTCCAGAAGAAAAGTATGAGAGAGGCTGCAGATTACCCTATAGCCTGGTTGTTGGAGACATAGGAGATAATGACAGCATAAGGGCTTGAATCTGGTCTCCATACGGCAGGTAATTGTTTTGCTAAGTGGGATATAGTTGTGTAAGCCCTTTCATGTAGGTCACAAAAATGTGGTAATCTGGTTCTTCCAATTCATCCCAAAATAAGCCATTTTTTAAACTGCAGGGAAGTCTTTTAGGACAGGGAAAAATAATTCCCACCTACTAGGAGGTCCTTCATTCAAATCCCATTGCTGTCCAGTAGGCCAACTGGTGTACCTCTACATCTGAGGGTGGTTGAACCAGGAAAGCAATCATAACGCTTTATACTGTGATTGTTATAAACTCTATTGTCAAAAGCCGACTTCACCAACTCTTCCCATTCTTCTAAGGAAATGTGGGATAACCCAGCATACATATAAGCTAGTCTGCTGAGAAGCTGAGACTGCATGTCTGTCAAAGCAAATGGAAAAGAATAATTCACATCTCATTTTCTGGATTTACAAGAGAAAAACATAAACCAAGAAACCACGAGTACATCATTGTTCCTTGCAGTGTTGCACTGGGGGTATATTCAGAGTAGGTTTTAGGAAGAAAGACAAGTAGTTTTTACAGAAAGCTGCGAGGGTCAGCATTTGCTTGCCTCTAGGAGATAGGGATGTGAGCAAACTATCAAGTAACACAGAACATGCATATTTTCTAGCACCTGAAAAGCTGAGGTTTCTACAGAGCAAGCCACCACATACTTGTGGGATTAGGCATGTTAAGGAAAATATACTCTGCCAAGCAGGCTATATATATAGCATGATGAAGGGCTTGTTCCTCTGCTTTGAGTGGTTGATAGTAGACTCTATTTCATGGGGGAGAAGGGAGGCTCCTTTTTGCCTCCTCATTTGTCTTTGTGCAAGACTGATAGAAACAGAGAGTGAAATGAAATCAATGTTATCACCTCACAGAATAAACAGTAAGAGAGCAAAAAAAAAAAAGGGAGTATGTGGAAACTTCTATGCTTATGGACTGTTGCTTATGAACAATTAACGAGCTGAATGCAAACAGACTGTCCTTTGGAGAGGGTGTGTATTGGTAGAAGTTATTAACAGGCCATTTAAATCTGGCTGGAAATAAAGCTATGCCGAAGCACTCGGGTAGGAGAGAAAGTCCTGAATGCAATGCTCCTGTTCACACTAGTTTCAGTAGAGGAAGAAGTCTTGCAATCATCAGGACATCTCCATCTCCTGTCCTGTCCCCTGTGCAGTCAGTTAAGAAGGTCTTGGGGTCCTTCTAGACCTTATGCTTTTATCACTGTACTCAATGATGTCCAACTTAATGAGGTCATTTGTTCTTTTTGTACTTAATATGTGACCCTCACAGCAAGCAGAGGTTCAGGTATTGGAAAGTGGGACCTGCCTACACTCCAGGAGGGTGTAATTCATGGATTTGGATCCATGCAGAGTCATGCTTAGGCAGGACTTAGACTCCTGTATACAGCTCTGAGGAGATTCACTGAAGTGCTTCTAGGCTGAAACCAGCACATGTGGGGCAGGTTTTGAGTAATGACCATGTAAACATTTGGGGCTGATGCTTCACCAGCCGTTACATACTGCTGGCAAGGGAGCTGGTGTGCTGGGCATGTGGGATCGTAAGCACTTTTCTCATTGTGAAGGAAAAGAGAGGAA
Source organism: Nestor notabilis (assembly GCF_000696875.1). Lineage (NCBI taxonomy): Eukaryota > Metazoa > Chordata > Aves > Psittaciformes > Psittacidae > Nestor > Nestor notabilis. The sequence continues at coordinate 57,362 of NW_009915970.1, forward strand.
TGGAGAAACCCCTTAATCTGCTCTGGCAAATCAACCACAGAAAGCAGTCCCAATCTTCAGGGAGCTCCGTTTCTCCTCCTGCAAGGAATGGATGTATTTTCAAGTGTTTGCTGCGTAATTGTGACCAAATAATGCAAGGACATTTTCTTGAAAATGTGTTGCATCATCATAAACATGATACAACACAACACTTCCTCACCCAACTGTCCAGAGGCTTGCCTGTTACAAAGTGAAGTTATTCCAGAAGAGTTACTTTGCCTTCAGTTCCTGCCCCATCCTAATCCAGATTAATTATTGTGTACAGACAAGCCCTAAGGGCTTGACTCAGGGAGCGCTGCAGTGAATGCAAACCTTTCTGCTGAACCTCGGATGAAGCCTCCCGTGTTCCTGGCTGCCTCTGCCTTAGCATTTTGATTCAGAGCAGTAATGCTGTTTCATAGCAGCTTTCTGGCTTGGCCTCCATCACCCAATAGTGGTCCAGTTTGCAGAACAGCTCTGGTGCACACAGATTCAGTATTGTGAGTGTGTGTGCCCCCTCTACCCAGGGTGAGTAAACCCAGAAGCTCTGTTACAGCCCCTCATAGGGATATAAGGTACCAAATTAGCAGCTGGTCCTTCAGTCAGCCTTAGACAGTGTTCGGGGTGGGGATTTTCGATGTAGGTGACTGCAGTAAATCTAACCTGGAGATTAACCACTGTGAACTGCACGCAGTGTAGATATTCAGCCCTCAGCACCAGTCTAATCTCCTGATACTCTCCTGTTGCTCACTTGGTAATATAGATGTAGCAATTACTTGTTAATCTAGATATGGCCTGCATGATGCATATCTCTGTCCTATCTGACTCGTCGCAGCCGCACACACAAGGCAAGATGACAACCTCTGCTTTGCAAATGGAGATATGAGGCAGTCGAAGGAGACAGGAAAGTTGTGATCAAGTTACAGTCTCCTGGGTGTTGGCTTGAGGATGGTGTTTCTTCCCAGGTTGGCCCCAAATGCCTGCAGATCGCCCTGAAAAAGGTGATGCTTGTGATGTGGAGTTGGTGCAAAAGAGAGTTTCAGTGCTTGGATCTGTTCTGTGCTGTGCCAGCAGCTACCAAGGTGTGGGCTTCAGGCTCAAATGGCCAAACGAGCACCCCCAAACTAGAAACACATCCAGTGCTGCTGTGAAATGTGAAAAGAAAATCTGGAGGAGACAGAAGCAACTTTCAAAGTCTGCCCTCCACCTGAACAGCAGAGTGATGAAGAACCAGTCTTTGCTCTGACACAATCATTCTTTAGGACCTCCATTGAGTCACTCCATCTCTCTGTGCCTCATTTCCCTCCTGTACCAAGGGATGGGATATTAGCCTGGGCTCATCTGCTGGGTGATGTTTCTATAAGAAACCTGGTGCCAGAGTATGTTCATGCAGACGGGACCTGACAGCATCATCACCAGCACTGCCACCAAGCTCTTCTGTGCCAGGCAGCAGTGTCCCAGACTCCTCCCCAGGATGGTTTGCTGATTATCACAAGCCAGGGGCTGTTCCCAGCACATACTTTGCCTGTGGCTGACATGTTTCAGAGCCTAAAGGGTGTTAATAGACACAGAGCCTTCCGTGTTTGTGGTCTGAGAGCCTAGGAAGGGTCCCAGGCACTTTTAATTTACTAGTCCAGATTTATCCAGTAGTCCTTGGGCTCCAGGGTCTGTGCTGCATTGTTAGTCATGGATCAATCAGAAAAAGGTCCAGGCTTAACTGGGCACTACCTTAATTTTATAAAAAGATTAATTTTTTAAAATTTACTCTAAGTGATTTCCCTGTCCCCACTATAAACACTGCTTTGGCTTGGCCTGCTTCTGCAAGCCTCGGTCTTTTCTCCTTCCCATCCTGAGGAGCAGTAAAAATAGGTAATCTTTAATGAAAAGGTCAGCTATGTGGGCTAAAAGCCAGGCTGGGATCCCAGGGGGAGGGAGCCTGTGGCTTCCTAGGGCAGCGGTGCAGTTGGAGCAGTGCCTCCATTGTATTGGCCACAGCTCCCTGGTGGGACTGGGCAGCACCAGCCGTGACGATGCCATCCTGCAGGCAGGACAGGAAGAAAGTACAAAGAGACGTACTGTACGGTCTTGTACTGATTACTACATTTATCATGTTCAATAAACTGCGTGAGCAGCCAGCCCCTGTACCCTGCGTACTCTTACAACTTGTTTCCCTGTGAAATTGGAAACGGGACAAAGTCAATTACGTTATTTTCCAACAACAAACCTCTGTGGGATAGTAAGTCAGTCACTGGCTGCAGTTCGGAGAACAGCCAGAGTCCCACTTGAAAGTTTTTTAATGGTAGTGACATAGTTACAGCGACGCTATTTGACCATAGTAAGCATCAGAAGGACTTTTATTCTCGAAAGCCCCATCCAAAAGATAATAAATCAGTGCATTGCCTCTGTTGCAGCCTAATGAAAATGAGAAATTCATCTCCACAAGCTCTTTGGGAGAGCTACCTATTTTTTGTTGTGTTTGAATACCATCTCCTCTGGAGAGGCACAAGCAGAGGGAGGAAGAGTGGTTCAGGACTGGCACCATAGCAGGAGTGTGAAGGGCAGGGGTGGATCAGATAAGCAGAAGCCTAAGACCATAAATACCTCCATGTCACTGCAATGCAAACAGCACCATATCCCCCTGCAGAAGAAAAGTGGATGTGTAACTGAAAGTTGGAGAAAACTGCCCCGATTTGGGAATGTAAGCTTTGAAGCCTCTGAGAAATGAACGGTGCTCAGAAGTTTCCCAGTCATGTCTGTTAATTACTGTAAGATACTAATTTTTAACCTAAGGCTGGCTCCCTCCATCATAATACTTAGCAGGGGACTCACATGGCGCAATCAGCCCAAAATCAAAGCCACTTGAATGAAGCCTTGCTCTGTGAGTAAGCTAGCCCTGCAGGGATGTCCCTGCTTCACCCCTCATGCCGTCAGGCTGCTGGGTCCAAGCTGGTAAAAATCTGAGCTGCTTCTTTGTTAGAGTCACAAAGGCCTCAGGGTTTGTAAGCTCAGAGCTAAAACCACCAAGGGAAAGGACTGGGTTAGTGTGGGTGAGCTCCTGGATCCATGTGGGGACAGTAAGGATGCCCCTGCCTCCTCATTCATGGCTTCCCCCATGAGTAGCTAAGGAGACACATGGCCTCGCCTGCAGGACACTGATCATAAGTCAAAATGCTGGGCACCAGGCAGTAACATTATGATGCCATACCTGTTCCATCTCATGCTGCGCAGCAACGCAAACCTCTCTTCTCTCCATCTCTCACTATCCTCCCCTGGTTGGCTGCCAGCTCTGTCTTGGCCAAGAGGCCAGCTGCAGGACCTGCCTTCAGTCCTGCAACCTGTCCTTCTTGTAGGGTGGCTTCTTATGTGGTGGAGAGGAGGCAGGACAAGAGCTTTGCCATCTGGAGGAGGTTACAGATGCTACTAAATACACAGAGAGGGAAGGGAAGTCTTACACAAACAGACCTCTAGTGAACACCTCCAACAGCAAAATAAGCAATGAAATCTTGACCAAGAACATCAGTTTTTTAATAGATGTTACATCTCCAACACATGTATTTCAGGTTTGGTTTGATGGCATTTTTCTCCCTGAAAACTGCTAGCCCTTCCCGAGGAGCAGGTAGCAAATATCTGCCAGTCTTACTGTTGCAAGCAAGGTGGTGTAACATTTAAGTACACCTTTCCCTTTTTGATTTGGCTTGCTTGAGAGCACAGCAAAGTGAAGAAGTCTGTCATTGTCTATGTTTGGTGGCAGAGGAACATGGATGGACAGATTGGCTAATGTCATCTTGACATATGCTGAAGGCTGGTTGACCTCTGATGACCCAGCTGTAAAAAAAACCTGGGGTTATCCTGAGCCAGGAAACCAGATGCAGCTTTTTCCTTGGTAGGGAAGTTCACCCATGATATGTCCCTTTTCTGCTCCCAAACCTCCCGTTCTTATGGTATGCGAGGACTTTGCCCATGTGGCCAAGATTTCTAGGCATCCCAAAATCCCAGATGAGCAGACATGGGTGTGGTAACCGTGCAACCCACAGACATGTCCTTTCGCACAGAAAACTCCAGCTCCTAGTTGTATGCTGTGGCCATGCAATAAGAACATGAACCAAACAGGCCCCCTTGGCTTTTGCAGACCATGACTGACACACCATCTGTCCCAACACTGCCTCAAATAAAAACACTGCAGCATACAGGGAAGCCACAAAAGCCAAATAAACATGCCTTGAGCTGCACTAAAGACCTGTGAAAAGCTACCATTCCTCTCTGATTGTGATTGTATCTGGAAGGCATGCAAAAAACGTGGCCATGAGCAGCCCTCCTATAAAGAGGGAAGGAAAAAGGCAAAGGCATGTTTTTTCTTCCCTTCTAGTTCTTGAAAGCACAGTGATAGTAAGTGGAGATAAGCCCTGTCATGTGTGTACTCTTCTAGAAAAAAAAAAGACAAAAAAGGCTGAGGTGGCTCCTGAGTGTTCCTGCCTTGCAGCGGGGGCAATCGGACACCCGGGCAGTTTCCATGTCTCAGCACTCATAAATCCTGCCTGTGAATCATCGACTCACAGGCCCCAGCAGCTCAGCCCCTTTTTCCACATAGATATGGGCTCTCTGCCCCTGTTCGCCTTCTCCAAACCTCTCGGTGCAAGCCAGCAAGAAGCCTATACTACTATCTCCACCAAGCATCTGAAGGCACATGGAGATGTCACACTGACTTGTCCTTCTTCCACGTGTCTCCACTGAAAGCACTGGAGTTGCAGTTTTGGTCCATGCAGAGACTGGTCTGAAACACAGTTTGGTTTAATTTACAATGTGCTGTCTGTCCTGAGCACATGAGGTGTTGCATGTCCCATGAATCAGAATGCTTAATTCAGAATGATCACTTTGGGAAACTTTTTCTCCTTTGATATCAGTCATCCTTAGGAACTGTGAACCACTGCCCTGGTCATGAGAGCAGGAACTGCAAGCTAATCCCAGAATCCAATCTTTTTCTCGAATCAGGCAAACGGGTAAAGCAAAACAACACTGGGGAGGACAGAGCAAGTTCTTCCAGGCACTTCAGTCCCTGACTAGTTAAGCAGGTTATAATGGGCTTTAATTGTTACTCACACAAGCTGCAGCTCTGTTTACTGCAGTTGATCAGCTCTCACAAAAGGACTGAATGGTCGCCTTACATTCGAACATCACCCTCATCTGTGATAATGCAATTTAGGAGAAACTCGTCTCCATGGCAGGACCAATCCAGCTGTCAGTCAAGGACTGCTGTGCCAAAGGAAAGCTAAAACCAAGCTCTCAGCCACTGCACTCTCAACCAGACATGTTGCATCTGAGATGGGGCCAGGAAGTGAAATCATACAGCAAATCCATCAAGGGAATGAGAGGCGTTGTCTGCTCTGACCTGGCACTGCCTTGTGAGCAGGGATAAAGACCCTTGCAAAAATCATGAGTGCTGTTATCCCATCCTTCTTGCTCGGAAACTGAGGCACCCTGCTCTGTTTGTCCCTTTAGATACCCCTTATTAGGTATCTGCAATGGTTCTGGGGGAACACCTGGACAGGTTGGTGCTGGGGCTGCCTGCATGCAGTAGGAAATGTGCTTTTCTGGGTCACAGCAACAACTTCCCAAAACCTTGCTGTTGGCAAAGATGTCTCTGTAGCAGACACTTTACCACAGTGGTGGTTTTCTCCTGTCTTGGGGTCTCTGAGCACATCTATGGCTTTCCTGTTCCACTTTATAACTCCTCTGAAGCCAAGAATCCTAAGTTTTCCAGTTTCACCAGATTAATCTTGCTCCTCTACAGCACATCAGCTTTCTCATAACAAAAATTGCAGGCTAATTTATCTAGGCTTAGGGTAAACAGATTCAGGGTTAGAGTTGCAACGTCTTCAAAACCAGGGTTCCTAGTGAAATGCACTGTGACTCCAGACATTGGAGCAAGCCACTCTCTTAGCTGCTCCTGTGTATTTGCTGAAGACCTTATGATGTGCATCAGTGTGGGAAGCAGAGACCAGGTTTCCATGAAATGACAGCACTGCCAGGGTCACTTTTCTTGTTCCCTGGGTATATTCTGCTTCCTACTTTCACCTGATACTATGTGGCATTGATGGTCCCTACCTCTGACCTTTACTGCATTTCACCCCCTTTAAGCTCTGATGCCCCAGAAGGCCTTAGAAACCTTCACGGCTCAAACTACCTTGTGTACTGCTCATCAGAGAGGATCCATTTTACACTGAGCTTACTAAGTGTATGGGCCCTCAGGCACATTCTCATCTTCTGATAGGGTTTGCACAACCTTTCTGGTACCTTATCAGCATGAAGAGCAGGACCAAGGTGCTTTGCTCAGACCTGATCTCTTCCTTTCCACCCTTCAGCCAAGGGGAACGGGTGTCCTGGGTCACCATCTGCAAGGACCAAATTGTTACAGCGTCTTCTGCCAAATAGCATTAGCAGAACAAACCCTTTCCTTTACCATGCTGAGCTGCAAGTGGTTTGGCCCAGGAAGAGTGTCCGTTGTGAAACATTGGTAAATAGGAGGATAAATGTTTAAAAGGGATTGTAATGATGCCTCCAGGCATATGCCAGCCTCATTGGCAAAGGGATAACCAGCGTCCTGCACTGGCAGGTTTACACCGCTCAGGGGTTTTTGTGCATCTCCCTGCAAAGCACTTCAGTCCCGCATTTCATCTCCTGCTAAGCCCAGAGCCCTAACCTGGCAAGCCCACCTATGTGACATCGCACACATCTCCCAGAGCACAGCTGCCAAACTTCCCGGGACACCCCGCATGACGGCGCTGCTCTGGCACCATGCTGCTTGCCCGAGGTGTGCTGGTTTTGTTCATGACCCAACACTTTACAACTGAAAATGTTTTAATATTAATGTAATGCCCCCTCCCCCCCCCCCTTCTCCTGTGTGGAGATGAGTTTCCACTTGCCGCGCCACATTCTTGGAAGAACAGGCAGAATGGAATTAGATGTTTCAAACCAGCTCAGCGGAGGTGAAAAATGTTGCCTAAAGACAGAAGGAAAAGATTGTCAAGTGAGATTTAGAGGTGCCCTGGGCAGGTGAGGGATGACTGCATCTGATTCCGATGGTACATCTGATTCTAACACTGCCTGGGAAGGTGTCTTTCTCTCCCAAACCCTGTTTTTGTCCCGTCTTAAGCCTGTCTATCTGCAGAACTATCCAGGTAGAAAAATGTCCTCTGTGGTTTCAGATTTTTTAGAGTCTTCAATAGCTCCTGCCACTAACTATGAGATGAGGCAATGCACGCTTTAAACAGACCCCAATTTTCTCAAGCCAGATACCTTGTTTGTGATTCTCTTACGGGCTTCTTTTCTATGACTCAGCCCTATATGAATGGCTAGAAATGAATGTAAGGCTAAAACTAACAAAGTGGGTGCCAAGAATTTTTATTTTTTTCCCAGGATACCATTTTTCCAGAGTATCACAGAGGTAATTAAAAGGCGTCAACTTTTAGAAGGAATATCCTTGACAGTAATAGGATGTAATTCAGACTGAACAATATGTTCAGTTTGTTCCCTGGGCCATAATACAGTGCTGTAACAATGCAGTGCTATATTCACTGAAGATTATCCTCAGAAAAGAATGCCCTGAGTTAACTGAAGTAGGACAAAAATCTTCACACTTTCATTGGCAGCTCTGATTAAATTTATGAGAAAAATTCAGAATAAGTCTCTGTGTAAAAGTGTAAACCTGGGATTCAGAAGACCCCTGTTCAGCCCCAAGATCAAGAACTCATTGCTTCTTGTGACCATAAACAATTTTAGCAATGCCTTGCCTGTCTGAAAAGCAAGGGATTTCATTCCATGCTGCTGCTACTTAGGTGGCAGTGGCTTTAGGATTGTCCTATTCCTATTTCTTGATGCAGCACCTCATACACTGAAACCCCATGATTTTCAGAGTCCCTTCAAAAGTTTCTTTGATATCAACACGTTGCTCTTTTTGCTATTATTCTGTTGAGCTGGAGAACTTTCTTAACTGGGACACAAATGGAAGAGGGATCTTTTCCCAACAGGCACCTGCTGAGCAACTCCTCCAAAAACCTTAGATTAAGCAAGATGCAAAGCAGATCAGATTCTTCACTTGCCTTGGATGCAGCTCTGTGAAACTGAATCTGAGCTTGCAGAGCTCCCCTTGGATATTGGAGCTGGCACCTAAATGAAAGTTGAAGTGAGGGTCAGCTTCTAATAATCAGTAGAAATCATGAAATAAATATCTACAACCAGGCAAGACAGATGAAGATGGGTTTGACCCTTGCTCTTTCAAATACCTTATTAAAAATACAAACGCTGAGACTCACATGCCTTAGGATTCTTTATCTTTATCCAATGGATAAAGAATTGGCTGGATGGCCGCATTCAGAGAGTTGCAGTCAGTTTAAACTTAAACAGGAGAAGTTCAGTTTAGATATAGGAAGAAGTTCTTTACTGTGGGGGTGGTGAGGCACTGGAATGGGTTGCCCAAAGAAGTGGTAAATGCTCCACCCCTGGCAGTGCTCAAGGCCAGGTTAGACAGAGCCTTGGGGGACATGGTCTAGTGTGAGGCATCCTTGCACGTGGCAACGGGGTTGGAATTAGATGATTTTAAGGTCCTTTCTAACAACTATTCTGTGTTTCTATGATTCCATGATTTCCATCTTAGGTGATGATTTGCCCCATCATGTTTCATGGCAAGCTGGATCCTTGGGTTTCTCATCTGAGCTCAGCCTAGATTAAATCTCCAGTGAAGGCCAGGATGTTTGACTCGGGATTATCGGTTTAGCCGTGCTGTGGGACCAGCGCCAAATTTCCCATCAAGAACCCGGACAACAAGCCAGATTCAAGCTACGTCAACTTCAGAGCTGGCCAGAAGTGTTGTTTTAAATTAAAATGAGATTTGCGTTTAATGACAAAGTCTGAAGGAGCCTGATGGATCTAATCAGAGGTTTTGATGCAGCTCTAGCTTCCTTGCAGCAGCTCCACTCCTGTTTTCCTGCAGTTGCTTTCACTGGTGCAAAGCACATCTCAGCTCAGAGCACCAGTAAGAGCGGGGTCCCAGGAATGCATTTCTGCTGTGGAGCAGAAGTTGTTAGGAAACCAAACAAGCAACAAGTTTATCTCTAAAGCCTGGGACCTTGGAAAGTGGAATTATCTGGGAGGAATACCCTTCAGTGGAACTGTCACATCTCATCATTCCTGGCAGAAAACATTCCAGGTTGCAGTGAGGCGCTGATCTGTGCCCAGGGACTCTGAAGTGACCAGATTTCCAATATCATCTCAATGGAAAAAATGCTGAGCATAATTACTTTTCAAACATGGGGGATGGGGAAGAAAGAAGTGAGCTAAAAAGACTTGTTATCTCAGAGAAGTTTTAAGCAGCAGTGAAACGTGAAGGTGTGCAGTCACACCAGTTACTGCTCAGGTCAAAAGCATAAACCATGTCCCACCAGGGACCTGAAGGAAGATCATTCTCTCTGAGCCTGTACGTAGCTCTCAGCTGAGTTTTCAATTCAAAAAGCAATTTAAAAGATCATCAACCTTCTAAGCCACCAAAGGTTTAATTAAAATAACATTGGTACCATAAAAAGCAAGTAGTATTGGTAAGAGACAGCCCATTTCGTAGTCCTTAGTTTCTGCCACACCAATGGCAATTTCAATCATCAACCTCATCCCTACGGTGTGAGATGTCCCTACCTCTTGATGGCTGTAGTACCAGGAGAGTCTGCAAGCAAAGGTATTTCAGAGCCAAGATAATTTTGTTGCTCACCCTCATGAGAGCCAAGGACAGTCAAACTCACCTTCTCAGTTCTGTGGTTGGTGTTCAAAAAGCATCTTTAGAGGACCAATATTTCTGAGGTTTTCCTCTGTCACTCCAATAACAGTGATATATGAGGCCTGGCCTCAAGCTTGGGGTGGTTGGAAAGATTGTCCAAGGTGAACAAGGTCCACCTTCATCCAGACATCTACATTATGGGCTTGTACCAATGTGGCTATATTAGTGACAGAAAACTTGATGCACAACAACAGCTACCATCAGAATTTGGAGTTAAACAAAGCTGAAGGTATCCAGCTAACTGCAATACTTGGAAATATTTAAATTAGTTCCTTTTGTGGTTGTGATGATGTCCTAAAAAGGAACTGTGGCTCCAGGTCCAAAATACAATGTCTAGAGGACTGGAGAGGCGGTAAAGTCTAGTAGAGAGAATACAGGTCTTGGAACGAAGGAACAGACACAGACATCAGTCAAAGTACTTAGAAACCTAATTCCTGAATAATTTCCTCAGATTTATCAGCCAAACTGCTTTCAAGATCCAAGGCCCAGTCTTTAAAAATCAGCCACCCCGTAATATCCAGGCAGATGTTTATGTGTGTTGCTGCCGTACACTGGAAAGGAGCAGCACTGTAAACATGCGTCATATGCCGTGTTCTGGCAGCCACCAGTGACAATTCTTTTGCTGGAGTGTCAGATGCTTTTAGGACGGGTGGTTCTGAGTTCTGTTTCTGCAGGGTATGCCAAGCTGTGAGTGGTCATGTTGTGCAATGTAGCGATGGACCAGATGTTCATGGATGGCCATGGATTTGTACAAAATTCTAAAGAAAAGGAAGAAAATAGGAAATATCTGTGTATTGAATTATTGTTCTCGTGCTTCTCCATAAATTGTCAGGTTTTCAGGGTATATCTGAGTATCCTTTGCACTTTGGTAGCTTTACTTCATGATAAAGTCCAGGATGCATAGGTCTGTACTACTCGCACCTTTTGCACCATTTTAAGTTCATTTTTGGGACAAGACAGGGGTAAACTTTTGTCTGATGCAAAAGAGAAACTGTACTGTTATATCCTAAGAATTTCCACTGTCTCCCAGACAGGCAACCCCACTTTACCTTCCTCCTTGCACCCACCCTACAAGCAGAAGCACTTGCAAGCTTGCAGTTAAGAAATAATGTCAGTGAGACAGAGCATAATTGCTGGGTTGCTTACCTCTATATAACTACCATGCCAAAGCAGTGACTTTTATTTCCCAAGCAGAAGATGCAGCTTTGACCCTGCGATAACACAATCTTACAGTTACCTCCATGGTGGGTTGAGGCAGTGGCTGACATGCACGAGTGTGTTTCATTTTGGCTATGGGCTTTGGCTGGAGCAGTTGTTCATTGCTGAGCAGTTTGCGTGCCTCTTGGCTTATAGCACACGGATATGCCCAAGCTGCTGAAACACAATTCAGTCCCTGGCTCAATCACAAGCCTCCTATTTTCCCCTGTGCATGGCTGGCAACCTTGCAAGGGAACAGACGTGCATGGTGGTGGCACGAGTAGACCTGAGGCTGGACAGGGAAAGCTGCACTTTTTACTCAAGCCAGAAGGTCAAGAAACTTTATTATCCTCCTTTTGCAACCTGAGTTTGGTCACTTGTGCTTTCACATCACCTCCACCTAGGACAGAAAGGACAGCGTACGTCCATTTGGGATGGAGAGGAGAATCACCGTTCTTGCTGTGACCCTTTTTGGCAGTGTCAGAAGAAAAAGCAAGAATGGATTAGCCAGTGGGAGAAAAGCATCTGTTTGCTCCTAAGTCCGAATAGATATTCCATGGGTGAGCAGCTGTGCCAGTGCAAGGCAATCGCCTTCCTCCCTTCCCTGGTGTTACCCCTCCCTCCAAAAGGTCACAGAGCAGAGAGGTTTGCTAAGCACTCGTCTGCTTCGTGCAAAACCTCCTGGCCGTGGCCAGGGCTCTAGTTTTGTCTGAAGCTGCTCAAGGAAGTTGCATGATCCCATCAGCAGGCAGAGAGGTTGGGTGGTGAATCCCAGGTGGCGGGCAATGAAGAGGAACAGGGGGAATCACAGCCAAGCCCAGGAAATACCTGTCTGCAATATCCTCGGGGATTGGAGGGAACATACCTGGCTGGGGTGGATAGGCAGTTGGGAAGATTCTTGCTGTTGCGATAGACATTTGGCTAAAATCCAAGGGTGTCAGTAGGCGACTTTCACAATAACAAAAAGCTCACAGTGGTTTTTTGTGTTAACTATTTTCCCCTACTGAAATGGGATAGGTCTTATCTTTTTAAGCAAACTGTCCAAAATTAACTTCCTGAGAACACCCCACCACCACCCACTCCCCCTAGCTTAATTGCTACAAAAGCTAAAAATAAATGCACTGCTTTCCACTGAACTGCCTTTGCATAGGAGACAGGCTTCAGGGATGCGTAGTCTTTGAGGACTCCTACACACCAAAGCAAAACAGAGCATGCAGATAAGACCTGTTGACTGGCAAAGCAAACCCTCCCCTGGCTAACTGTTGCCTATATCCAAAACATGACTTCTTCATGCTTACTCAGTCTATTCTCCTTTGTATGACGTGCCAGGACTCCCTTTACTACCTTGCTGTGGCTGCTTCTGTGCTTCTCACTCAAGAAAACCTGAAAGGCAGCTACTCAGCTTAACTTATGCCTGCAAACAGGGGTTGGGAACAATGTACTTCACCAAGACCTGGTAGAATCGCCTATCTGGGGATCCCACAATGTTTCTGCTGTCTTCTACAAAGCACTTGGAGAGGGGGTCTTGTTGCAAAGCTTGGCCAGAAGTAATGAGGTGCTCACATTGCCTTCCAGAGTTGGGGCTAAAGTAGGTGAGAAACCCACCAAATGCTATTAAAAATGCTTGTCCCAGCTCCAGTTCCTGCATTTGCTTCTGCCAGAGAAAGGATCTGCAGGCTTGCAGCAGTGACAGCCTCGGAAAGGATAGTTTCTGGAGCTTTGCGTGTTGGAAGGTGGAAACCAGAGTGCTGAACATGTAAAGCATTGTTTTGTGTGCCAAAATGTCTCACTGTGAGGTCCACATTGTAATGCAAAGCCAACTGACCAATTTTCAGGGGCTTCATTGCTCCTATTTACAATGGCCTCTTGACTCAGTCCTTCAGCATGTGGTTCAGCCACAAGGACAAGGAGACATGAGTTTTGCTTTGAAAGCAACATGTTACATGGACCTGCCTTGTCCACTTCCTCTAAACCCCTGCAGATTGGCAGAGGTGGACTGCATGGGATTTTAATGGTCAAAAGGCCACAGGAAGTGCAAGGAGGGACTGGGGTATGTGGACTCAAAGCAGGCTGTGGGCTTCTGGCTCCTCAGTCCCCAGCAAATGTTTTTAAACTGCCCAGTGAGTGAAACAGTACCAGAGAGCCACAGGGAGAGGAAAAAAGGGAAAATAAAAATCTCCTCTTTCCCTGCAGATATAAACAACCATTGTCTGAGATGTTCAGTGCTGAATCTGAAAATTTCTTCTAAGGAGAGTCCAAAAGGGAGCAAGATCTCTTGCTCATTGCACAGGTCTGTAGTTTTGCAAGAACACCAGGTACTCAGGAGTCAGCAGGAGATGCCCAGCCAAACTCCATTTTTAAATGCCTAAACGATTCATCATTTGCTGGAGCTGAATATAAAATGGGTTATTGGGCTGTGGAGCTCGATTACCGAATGGTGGGGATTTCAAGAAGTGTTTCATACAACTCCTGTGTCATACCTGCCAGCTCTGTGCAGCTGTCTCAGATGCCCTCAGGCATCTCAGACAGGGACCAGATGTTTGCCTTTAAGCAGCAGAATTGCACCCTGGATCTCCAGTGGAAGCTCAGACGTGTAGCTTGCAGGTAGACATCCATGTGCATTTGGGTATTTTCATCTCTATTCTACTCTACCAGAAATGAGTTGTTGGTTTTATGGGCTGTGTTGAAATGTGGGGCAAAAGAAGGAAAAGTCCTGGTAACCTGCAGACCTTCCTGATTTCAGACAACTCATGGACAGCTATCTGATATTATCCTGAATGAGAGACTAATTCCAGTGAAGTTAGCAGGAACTTTGTGTGAGGGTTAAAAAGAAGGATTTCAGCTTCCCAAGAAAACCCACTCACTAAAGCTCCCTAGAAATTCAAATACCAGATTGATAAGGTCAAGAAAAAGCAATCTTGGCTGCTTATGCAAAGGCTAATCACTGATCTTTTGTGCTGGTTGTATGTAGTATCTGCATCTTGATAAAAAATAATCCTGTCATCAGCTTCTGTGAGAGAAGGTGAAGGGAGGAGTTAGCAAGAAATCTGGTGCCCTTCTCCCTGTGAGGGATTCTTGTGAAGCTCTGGCGTGTCTTACCAAGCATCATAGCTTTTCATTTGCTAAAATCTGAACTAGTCTCCCATGGCTTCCCTTTATAACCCATGGAAAGGAGTCAGATGCTGCTGAAGAGCAGTTCCTCTGACCTATTTTAGGTTGAGATGAGTCACTCCTTGAAAGAACCTGTTTTTCCCCATGGACCGTAAGGGGAGTCCAGGATGGCTAGCTCAGACTTGTGTGCCTGACTTTGAAATGAATCCTACTTGACCTGTCTGCTTTTGTGGGGCTATGCTTTACTGATTATCCGTGCTGGTACTGTGTGGATTGCGTTATTGCAAGAACAGATATGTTCCTCCATTGCCACAGCATCAGAACCAGACATCACATACCAGGGTTTGTCTGATAACTATTCTGATCACAGTGCTAGCGGCTGCCAGGGTCAGGCTGGTCTTCCAATATAGCTAAAACTGTCACATTTTGTGAGAACAGAGTTATAAATGGGATCTCAAAAGCATTTCTGTTACAGCGGAAGTCAGGAGAGATGTTATGTCGCAGGGTGAGCCCCCTGCGCCAAAAAGACTTGTGACAGGAGACTAAAAGCAAGTAACAGACAAACTCATTTGTGTGTACACAGCAAATGGTGTGAAAAGAGCTAGTCCTCCTCGGTTCTCATGTGTGCTGGTTTAATATCTTCTGTGGCTCCAGTCAACCTAATTTATTCTAGCATGAGTGAAAGGAGTATCTGGTCTGGGAATGGTAAAGAGGAAGGATTAGAGGGTCAGGGAGACTCCCACAGCAGGGATGTACAGGCGATTTCCTTTAGTATTCTTGTATCTAGTGTTAATTCTAGGAAATAAAAACCATTTGACACATCTGCTCTCAGTTATTTGCACAGGCCCAAATTTGCCAAATCAGTTGTCGAAAGCTAGATGTTGAGGCTGTCAACATGCATCTCCTTCTGGATTAAGTTGTGCTGATGGAGATGTTCCCAACCTGCTCTTTCCGCTTCCATCACCCTCTGTCCTGACCCTCTCACCCCAAATCTGCTGCTTGTTTGCTCTGGAGGCCAGTCCCTAACCTGTTCCAGCTCAAAAGAGCTACCTGAGCTAAAATCAGCATGCTACTCCTCTTGAAAAAGGCCTTTCCCATAGCTCCGGCAGGTGAGTATGTGCTGGAAGATGCTGCATCCCTTCAGATGCTAGTCTCCAGCTTTCCCTGCAACATAAGTCTGTGCATGTTAGACAACGTGGATAGCTGGAGGCTTCCCTCCTGCTTGAGCTTCTGGACTCTAGATTAGCTGGTCTCCCTAAAAACTTTACCCAGTGTTGGTGATGGTGAGGGTCTTGAGATGGGTTTATTTAGATGTCAAGCAACAATGGAGTCACTGCAGTCTGGCATTGCGAGCTCTAGGCATCTGGCCACCATGAGGACCAATGCCATGATGCTGCTGTGGAGCAAGCATCTCCTTCTGGCACCTCCAACCTTTGCAAAGGAGAAGATTCCCCAACATGTTCCCATGTTAGAGACTCCTGTGGCATGTTGTTGGGGCTACAGCAGGGCAAAACAGTTCCTTTTTGATTAAGTCTGAGGCATAGGAAAGGACGAGGCAGGTCAGGCTGCAGATAAAGCTCCAGTTCATGCACAGGACATATGCCGTATTCACTTCAACTGATCAGTGGTCCAGACACACCAGTTGGGCTGGTGAAAAACTTTCCTCCCACCATCCAAGGTCCATCCCATCCTCTTGCTATTGGTGGTACTGTGATTTTCTTCCACTTTTCACCAGTGTAAATAACCACAAGAGGTAAAATGATGGACAGCCCAGCCCTGAGACAGCCATGAAGAGGTGGCCACCAGCCACTGGCATCAGAAGCAGCCTGGAGCTATTAAGGTAGTGCAAGATAAAGCAGGTTCCATCAATTTCCACTTGATGATGGAATGCTCCTAAGCTCAGGTGGCAGTTGGAGATGTGGACAGAGCCCATACAAACTCAGTTCACTTGTGGCAGGACTGAGGGATGCATGTGCCTAACTTAAGCCGGACACAGTTTTTTGAGGTATCTCAAAAAACACACCTTAGCCACATGCTTTGATTCCCTGGCTCAAATGTCCTTTTGCAGCTGGTCCATGAAGAACAGCCTTTACTAGTTAAAGCAAGCTTAAACTTGCCTCCCTGGACCACTCCACACCTCCAAAATATAAGTCTTTCCAATTGCTAATTAGCACAAGCTTTGGCAACTCCACTAAGCTCCTTCCCACAGACTCCTATTTCTGTGACATTGGCATAAGGAACAACTTATTTGACACCCATAAATTTACCTCATGGTAAGACCATATGAGAGTATGGAGAAGCAATTCCTTGGATTGTCAGGTGCATTTCCCACCAGGAAAATCGAAGGGAAGAGAAAGGGGGGGAAAAAAAAACCCAGAAAAAGAAAAGAATTACTAAAAAACCAACCACCTTTCTTAGGAATTAAAAGGTATGGAGAGAGGGACAGGGTTCCTTTTCAAAGAAGGGCTAATTGGTTTGTATAAGCTCTGTCAGCATCGCTAGAGGAAATCTGTGCATTATATTGCTTGTTTGGCTCCTTGCTTCCAATTCCTATTCATGTATGCACCACGTTTGAGTGCAAATTGCAGCCATTTCCATAAACTCGTCACCTCTTCCTCTGAGTGTGTTAGCAAAAGAGGGAAATCAAATGCTCTGCACTTTCCCTCAATAGCTCTTACCGCATGTTTTTGCTTTAAAATCGGGAACAAAATGCTTTCTAAGTAGCATCTGATGTTGCTGGTTATCTGCTTCCCGCTCTGGGGCTTATGGCCCACTGCATTTAGATAACGGGTAACATTAGATGCTAATATGAAGGCAGGTTTCTTGAGAGAGGGGTTGAAACATGGCTTAAGCACTACCATGGGGATCAAAAGGTTTGCTGGTTTTGCTTTCTCCACATCTTAATGATGCTGTGAATCAATTACAACAGGGCAGTGTGCACATGCTAAAGTGGGGAAGGGTTTTTGGGGCAAAAATGCTAAAAATGGAGAAGACAAAGGGTTGCATCAGTGTAAAACTGGCAAACCATCTCCCAGGTGATGTTGCTTCCTAGACTGAACAGGACAGGACGGGACGAAGGAGCTGGAAGGAGAGGCATCATGTGCCTCCAGGCTCCCAGCGAGGCCACACTCCAAGGTCTGGAAACCACCTGCAATTCCTCAGCCAGGGATTCCCATAGGAAGGGGTTGCCGCAGGCAGGGACTGTGCCAACACATCATGGTGACAAGTTTTGCCTCTATGTGGCCAGCTGCAAGGAGAGGAAGAGCGCAAAGCTTGAATCTGGAGGAGCAAATTAAGGCTATGACAGATGAGGTTTGGCACGAAGAGCTGCATCGGCTTCCATCTCTGTTGGCAGAAAAGAGACTCCCCCACAGCTCAGCTGCTTGGGGTTGAAGCCAACCCACCCCCAGTTTGGGCACCAATGCCAGGACCAGGTTGTCCAACCATCCCAGGGCGGTGGGGCAGAGGAGCAATGAAAAGCATCTGCAGGCAGACTGGGCAGAGCTGGTCTGCCAAAACCTTTTATTTCAGGCCGACAGCTCTCAGCATTGCTGCTGCAATAACTTCAGCCTGGTTACCTTCAAGCCAAGGAGAAACAAGAAGCAGGGTCAATTGGCCCTGAAGGTCTTTTGAATCCCTCCTGCAAGGGAACTGATATTTAAGCGACTTTAAAGCCTATTTATGCCAACTCTAGATCACTTGTGCAGTATCAAGTGGCCCAGTGAGATCACTTGTTCTGAAGTGAGGGGGTAAATCTGGTCCACCCAAATGCAGCCCTCCTCCTGAAGGGAGCATAAATGGGCATTTCTGTGCTGATGGCAGAGCACACTCACACCTGCATCGGTGTGTGCTGGTCCTGTGTTTCTCTCCTGCCTTATTTACTTCTCACTTGCAACAGTAGCCCCATCCATCCCTTTCCCCAGGGACTGCAACAACAGTTTTGCCTTTTGTTTTGTCTGGGTTGAAGAATCAGGCTCACTGGTGCGTTGCTGTTCTTGACTCTGCTGTGATTAAGTGATAACAAATAACAAAATAATTAAAACCAGAATTTCACTCACACTAGTATGTCAGGGACAAAATGTTTAAATATCTGTACAACTTTTAGGTGCTTTCGGTCTCCAGCTGCTGTCCCTGTCTTAGCCTGAGAGGAGCAGGAAAGCCCAAAGTTGCATTCCCGTTTATTTGTGAAGTGATCTTGTAGCCAAACTACCACCCCCCATTCAATTTTTACAGGCTTTTTCCTTATTAAGGTATAAGTAGTTTATTCTTGCATGTCCTATGCAAAGCCCAGATGGTAGCTAGAAAGGGCAGCCCCATCAGACACCCACCAGCTGTCGCCTGTAACCTCCGCACCAACCATCCCTAAAACAGCCTTTTATTGCCTGCAACTCTTTAGCTTACACTAACACAATGTTGGATTTTTTTTGAAGAACAGTGAAGTTTTGATCTGAGTTTCAGGATTGTGTCTGGCTTAAAGAAGTTTGTGGACAGCCAGTGATGATGGCTGTAAGTAAGCAGGGAATCACAGCTATTTCTTTTTCTTTTCTAACTTTGCATAGGATAAGACAGTACTTTTCTGTTAATGCAAGTAGTACTCTGTTTCCTCAGCTCTCACTGGTGAGCTATTCCTGTTAATCATTCACGAAGAAGTGGGAAAGAAAATTTCTTAAAAACAAAAACCAAAACCAAAACAACAGAAAGAAACTGTGACTGCAAGAGCACAAGGATACAGGGACAAAAGACCATTTTTGCACATTTTTATATGCATTTACTTGTACTTATCTTTAAAAAAAAACCACAACCAACCCTCTATCTCAAGTTTTTTTATAATCACTCTAAACATGATGGTCATGAGCTCTGCTATCAGACTAATAAAGTGCAGTGGAGTCAACAGACCTGTCTCTGTTGATTTTAAGATTTAGATCATGCAGTAGAGAGTAAAAACAAGTCCCTTATCACAATAACAAAGTTGCTGGGGTTAATGTGGGCTTTTGATGCCGGAAATCTTTTAGGATTCATGTAATTCAGAGGGTCAAAAAACATCTTAAGCTCCCAGCCGTGCATTCTTTGATTCACTGTAATCCCTGTAAACTTAAGGCAAAGCCAGATGAGCTATTTAAACCAAGATGCATGTGCCCCATCTGAATCCTCACCTCCAGTGAAGGCTATGTGCAGGCAAGAGGAGGAGAGTGCTGCAAATACACAGAGACTTTTAAAGCTGCCTTTGTTTTCTAAAGCATTATGTCTTGGGCTGTCCTATGTCAGTTACTCATATCTCTCCGTTCTTCGGGGGAAAAGGAGGCTCTTCTTCTTCCTGCCTTCTCCATTGGAAAGGCTGGCTGAGCACCCGCACTGGGGGAGGCTGCCAGGCAGGGAACATGCAGCCCAGGGTGATATGCCAAGTCACAGAGACACCGAGTCACAGAGATGCCGACTCTGCATCCCTCTTCTCAGCATCTCCTGTCAGCCACATTTGGTGCCACCCCCTGAGCTTGCTGGGTTTTGTGGGAGGTGGTTTTAGGCATCTGCTCCTCGTCATGCTCTCTAGAACTCTGGTGTTTAGCTCAAGGCAGTGGGTTCTTGGGGTCAGCAAGGTAAAAGTCATGGTGAGGGCGAGATAGCACCAAGCCCCACACAGCTCCAGACCAAGGCATCTGTTCCTCTTCTGCTGGGAGGCTCCAGTGGAGACTGGAGCCAGGGGGAGATCTAGGGGAACCAGGCACCAGTCTTCACTGCTGTTGCAGAGCAGCTTTATCAGGAGACTTACATGATAATGGAAATTATTAGCTAGCTGCCATGTTAAGCGGTTGGGAGTGAGTGGATGCACAAGACCTGAGTGGTCCTGGCAAAGAGAGAGATCAGTCTTATTCCAAGGAAACACAAACCTGGAAGCCCTGGGGGGATATTAATAGAAACTGTGTAAAATCTGCAGCCCCAGAAACCCTGCTGTTCTCAGAGTAATTAGCTAAATGTGAAGTGCTGTTTGCCTGAAAGCTGGAAATAGCAGCACTGAGGGAACATAGAGACATCGGTGCATTCATTGAAGCAGGCATTGCTAACTGGTGTTCAACGATTAAAATGCTTTGTCTGGAAATGCCTGTGAGTGTTAACTACTCCACTGCTGAGAGATGCCCTCAATATCACTGTCAAATGTCTGATTCTGGTCTGTTGGGACCTGCCTTCTCCATCCAGGTGCTTCATTCATTCAGGTGGTGGCAATAAAGCAGCCAAACTGGTTTTAATGCTGTGTTTAATTCTGAAGCCTGTCACATTGGCTTTGTTTGGACAATAACCAAATAAAAATAGCATCCAGCTTTTTCCTGACACCTCCAAAAGTTGCAAAGAGGTCCCATGAAATTGATCTAATGTGACTGGGAATGATCTGTGGAGCATGGGAGAGGTGTGAGACGGTGACTCTAAACTATAGGTTCCCCTCCTCCTGGGGGATTAAGGTGACAAATTGTTCCGTGTTATGACTAACAGTGGTGGAGTGTTGCAACATGACTATCACAGAGATACCAATGTTTTGGCTATCAGGACACTGCCTCCAGCCCTCAAGGAAGGACAGGTTCACCCTTATGCCTAACATAAGGCTTGCAAAGAGGGTTTGTTAAATTTAGATCAGCCTCCATTCAGCTGGAGGACTGAACTATTGCAGGGGTGAAGTTGGCATCTCAGGTCAGAGATTGAGACTGAGCATCCCGACAGCATCCCTAGGTCTGAGGAGCTCTCCCGACAGCATCCCTAGGTCTGAGGAGCTCTCCTAGCAGCTGTGTGTATGGCTGTACGACAGGCTTGGATGAAGACCCTGCTTTATGAATCATTGCATGGGGGTTCCTAAACCAGCTGGAAGCCCAGGCAGAGCAGTGCAGTAAGAGTGATACAAGTTTAGCCACACTGAGGTGACACAGTGGATGGCTGTGTGGGAAGCCAGTGTGGGAATCTCTGACTCACGGTTATGTTCTTGGCAATTGTCAGTAATCAAGCCCACTCGAGGTGTCCTCACCAGGAGCGTCAAGATGGCTTGTGGTCCTACCCAAGGGACATCCTGAATGCCAGAACCTCATCTGGAGTCTGAGCATCTGAAGGCCACAGACGGCAGAATTAGTTAAGTGGAGGAGCTAGCCTCCTCAGCCATTCCTCCCAGCAAACTGATTTCTCAGAACAAAAGCAAATGTAAACAGGCTGCAAATGCAGCCGGGTTATCTCTCTCCCTTTTTTTTTCCTTTTCCTTCAGACATACTTTGAGAGGTGTTTGTTAGACCACAGCCACAGGCTGCTTCAACTCTTCTGAAGACACTCTTTACAGCGGGCAAGCCAGCCCAAACCATTTGCCAAAAGAGGACCTGGTTTTGTTATTTGATTCAGTTCTCACAGAAAATGAAACAAGGAAATAACACCTTTTTTTAAGGCCTGATTTCCAAGAATTCAGTGTGTCCTGTTGTGGCTTTCCGACCTCAGTTCTTGTTAATTTGCCTCCCACTCTGCCCCAGTCTTTCAGACACTGAGCTGAGTTAAAGCCTAGCTGCCCCTCTGGGTCCTGTACCACACATGGTGTCCGGCAAGAGAGTAACAAGAACTACCCTGCTCTTTCTGTAACTGGAACAACGGAGCACCTGCTAACAACTCAACTGCTTGAGATCCACCTCAACCTGAACCCTTCTTGGATGCTTCACTAGTCCTCTGTGACCCATACTCAGAGTGGGTCTGTTTGGAAGGCTCAAGTGACTGGAAAGCTGTGAGGTCCACTTTAGGGGCTGGTGAAGTCAAGAGGGGATGCAGTCAAGAGAAGAAATCTTAGAAAATCTGCAGGAAAGCCTCCTGCCCAGATGAAATACATCCCCATATTACGTGCCAGCTCAGAGCTCGCCATTTCTGAGGTCTGACAAACCTATGGCTTGTGGCTTGCAGATCCCTTACCAATATTTAGGTGCCTCGCTCCAAATGAGTTCAGTTGGGCACCTAAAT
>NW_009915970.1:79489-98409 GCF_000696875.1 Nestor notabilis
CCCAGAGCTATCACTAGGCTTTGCCCAAGGTAGGCCATATAGACTCTTATAACCACTTCTGACAGGCCTCAGAAGACCCTGTGACCTCACTGCAACCATTAGCATTTATTTTACACTGATAATGCAGACCTTTGGCTATTTATTGTATTTTAATTTAATTGCCCATATAGTGATCTCCTCTTCTATGTGCCTGGCAGGGCTTTACAGCATGGCACCAACATGCCCAGAGCTTTGGGTCTTCTGCAACCTCCATCAGTGATTTAGTTTAGCTGATTTAGCAGCATTGCTTATCCCAGAAAGAAAGAAACATCAACAAAAAAGAGCTAATTTGATTTTCTGGCAAATAATTCATCTTGACAGCCCAGCTATCAATCTCCAGCCTGCTCCTGAATGTTCCGGCTAGAGGCTCAACTGGAGCCTGGGCTCTACTTACAGAGGTCAACCCTGAAGCAACTGAGAATTTGTGCAGCCATGGATGGGAAGTGCAGTGGCCTTCCCTCCTGTCACTATCCTTTTAATTTCCCTCCTCTAATTATCAGAGCAGACATACCAGAGCCACCAGCAAGCCGAAAAGACCAGCGGTGTTTGATCAGTGTAATTTTTTCTTAGATTTGTGGACTTCCAGGAGAGGGTTGGTTGAGTTTATTCCAAGGTAGGTAAACACAGAGTTGAAAAGCCCCTTCTCTCTGGTCATGGGCTTGTAATTAAGACTCTTCTGCTCATGGAAGGGTAAGAAATAGGGCATAAACACAGCACCTGAGAGCTGGGCTGGGGGCAAAGTGAGCAGGGGTGAAGTTGTAGCTGGGAACTTTCAAGCTCCGAACAAGCCAAGGACTTTCTCAGCCCCCTGGTTCAATGGTTTGGTGCTGCCTCTCCATGTCCTGTTTGAGCACCAAGCAGCTACCAAATGGTGTGATGCTAACCTGTCCTTCCTGTCTTGCCTTGCGCCTTGTCTGAATTATTGGTGCAATTTTTCTGGAAATGCTTAGGCAGGTATCAAGCAGCAGACTCTGCTTTGGGTATGGAGCAATTTGCTTTCTCTTCTTGACTACCTATTTTTGAGCTAAAACCCATAAGAAAAAAACCTCTAAAAATCCTTCCACCTGGAATAAGGCTTGCAAAAGAGACTTATTAAACTTTGATGGTTGCACATTCAAATGGAGCTCTGTTGGACAAAGAGATAGCTGCTGCTGCGGACAAGCCAGTTTTTCAAGACTCAACTCAAAGAGGCTGTTGGTTAAATGTGGGAAAGCTTGGCAAGGGATTGAGCTCCACTGAGGAGCCTGATCAGAGAGCCAACCTGACAAAGGGTTCTGGCACTTAGAGAAATCAAGGTCTCTCCAG
The DNA here is from genome assembly GCF_000696875.1 of Nestor notabilis. Lineage (NCBI taxonomy): Eukaryota > Metazoa > Chordata > Aves > Psittaciformes > Psittacidae > Nestor > Nestor notabilis. The sequence continues at coordinate 80,834 of NW_009915970.1, forward strand.
CCACTTAAAAGGAAACTTGTGTAGAAAAAAGAACAAAGAGACAAGATTTTTTTGTAACACAGACATCCTTTGAATTGAAGAACCTACACAGGGAGAAGAGAGCTTCCTTAGAGGAGGGGGGAGAAGTGAGTGGTTTAGAAGAGAAACCCTGTGTAGGGAGAGAAAGATACAAGACATTTTTGGGGTATATGGATAAAGTCAGCAGAATATAAGAAAAGAATACCCTCAAAACAACTCAGGCAGGGAAGTGCCTGCAGATGTTGTATTGTTTTGTCTTTGCAGCTGTTTATTCCTTGTGCTACAGAGAAGGGTGATTGTGCTTTGAGCTCCTGCAAAATATGTTCACTTGTACGATCCTGCTGCAATATGACCTTATGAGAGAAGAACAACAAACTCACAATGTCCACAAAGGCTGGCCAATGCATCTGCACCACAAAGTCCTATTTCTGGGGCACAGTGGCGGAAAACACATCCAGAGAGGGTTTGGGGAGCTGCAGAAAATCAGAACTACAACCTGCTTAAATGAAGAGGCCAGGGCAGGACACAACAGAGTTACTTGTCAATGGGTGGTTCGGTAGAGCTCACTGGATGGAACAGTGCCAGGTGGCAATTCACACAGATACAGCAGCAAAGCACTACCATCACTAAAAGCCCTAGCACATATGGTCTTACACCAAAATAAAGTCCCTTTTCTGGCCCATTTATTCCATTTTGGCAACTGGTTTGAGAATGAGCAGAAAAACCTCTGGTTCCCCTGTAAGAGCTTGCAGGTAGCTCTTGTACCACATCCATGACAGTGAAATGCTCCTTTGTGGATGGTTTGTCAATGCTGATCAGCAGCACTGGCTGAAAATCTTCTTTTAAAAGAAATTTATTTTAAAGATTGGGTTTTAATTAAAGGAATTTAAAAATTGTCCTTTTTCAGCTAATAAGTTCACTGTAAACACCTGTTAGTGGAGAATAGACACCGAAAGCCTTAAATAAAAATATCTCTATGTACATGTGTACATATATATGTGTGTATATGATATATACACATACAAAGATAGGTTTACACTTTGTATAATAGTGTGTGTATGTATTTATATGTATGTAAGTATACTTCTCTAGAACAAGCGGGCAGGCAGCTTTTCTTTGAAAAGGGGGAATTTTTACACGGAGAATTTAGACAAAATCGAAACTCTTCTCAGTGACCACCATTTCCCCCAAGACACTTGCTGGTTCCTCTTTGGTGTTGCGGTGTTTAACCAGACATTGCTGCCCAGGAGGGTGGCAGCACATGTGGCCATGCCAGACTCCAACTCTGGAGACTCCCTGTGCCTTGGGGAACCCCAGCACTACACAATCTCTCGCGCTGCAAAGACCTTGTGTGCTGCTGCATGACTGCAAGGCTGGTGCTCACAGTTTGGGGTAACACCACCTGGAAGGTCCAAGTTGGTGGGTTAAACCAGTGGTGGGCTCTGAGGTTCTGCTGGTGGCATGAGGAGGGTCAGCAGCTGTGCCTATTGAGTAGCCAGGTGACCAGAGGCTATTTCTGGGTTTAATGTGAATTTGAATTGAGACACACCAGAATAAAAACTGTGCCTTTGAAAATTTAGCCCTCTAGAGCCCAAACATAATTATGAAGGCATGAGTGCTTAAATTCCTAGCCGTCCACTTAATGAAACATAGGTGGAATGGAATGGAATGGAACACAATGGAACAGAATGGAATAGGACAAGACAGGAATAGACTGTTTCAGTCAGAAGGGACCTACAATGATGATCCAGTCCAACTGCTTGTCTAATTCAGGGATTACCAAAAGCTATAGCATGTTATTAAAGGCACTGTCCAAATGCCTCCTAAACATTGACAGGCTTGGGGCATTGACCACCTCTCTAGGAAGCCTGTCCCAGTGTTTGACCACCCTCTCGGTAAAGAAATGCTTCCTACTGTCCAGTCCGATCTTCCCCTGGCTCAGGTTTGAACCATTCCAACATGTCCTATCACTGGATCCCAGGGAGAAGAGATCAGATGTGCCACTGCTTTGCTCTTTTACGGGAAGCAGAGTGGCAGCAAACTGTGAACAAAAGAGTTGTGGGAGGAAGGAATATTTGGCTTCTTTCTTGTGTCATGTTTGCTTGCACAGTTGCCCTCCAAAGAACACTGGCTTTTATTAGCGATCCCTGACTGCAGTACGTGATCAGATACTGTCCATATGAACACCACATATCCGTTACAACCCAGTACTGGCTCCAAGCCATCTTTAGATGTTTGTTGTGCAAAGCAGCCTGGGAAGTCTGCAGAGCCTGGCAAAGACCTTACCACATCGCGCCGGGGTGGATGGGGACCTGGAGGGCAGAGTCCCTATGCCAGTTGCATGGCACCTGACACTGAACAGAGGTGATGAGTGTCCCTGAGGGACCGATGAAGGAACCTTGTTACTTTAAGGCCATGTCCTCAGGAATGAATACAGAGTAATGCTAACTTCACAGCCACAACTTATGGATGTGAGATCCAGAGTTTTGGTTCAGGTTATCGAAGTATAAATGTCTGAAAATATAAACTGTTCATCAGGGACTGTACTCATAGGACAAGGGGTAATGAGTTCAAACTTAAACAGGGGAGATACAGGTTAGAGATAAGGAAGAAATTCTTCACTGTGAGAGTGGTAAGGCACTGAAATTGTCACCCAGGGAGTACTGCAACAGGGCTCTGTTCCCAGCCCTGTACAGCTTGAGTTTGGATTTACTCCTTACTCCCCGCCCTTATTCCTATAACACCCAGCAGCCCATCTCCTGCTCCGCTCCACGACTGATGGCTATGAGAAAGAAAACGGGAAGGGGTGGGTTTTGGGAGGTGGAATTAAATGGATATCAGTGGTGGGATAGGAAGGTCAGCTGGAGGAAGGAGAGGTCAGGACTGAGCATGGATCAGATAACGGGTTAAACAGGGGAAATAAAAAAGGACAGGAAATTCACATTTGTTACAGGAGAAAAGGAAGAAGCAAGGAAAGGGGATGGAACGGGTGAGGATACAGTTAACAGCCAGAGAAGATGCGAGGTGGAAGAAGGCAATTTTTTCTTTCAAAATATGCAGATGGGCTTTACTGCAATGTTTCACCGACTGAAAGCAATTTCAGGAAATTGTTCCCGAGTGAAAAAAAAAAACCCCGACGTTATTTTTTAGCAGAAATATTTCACTTCTCTTCGAAGCTTCTCTCATATTAACAAATTATCTGAGCAATTTATAAAAAACATTTCAGAGATCACTGTGGTCAGACAAAGTGCTTGTTTGGCCTGAAACATAGTTGTTCTATTAAAATGCCGATTTCCTTCTTCCTAGCTGGAAAATGTTCGTTTCTGGTTACCCCACAGCAAATAGGTTTATCTTTTCCGGTCTGGCCGCTCCTCACCCCTATCAGTTATTTGTGCAGTTCTGCTTTTCAGCAAATTTACACAGCTGACAGGCGAGGATATGAGTACCACAGATGGGTACGAGAAGGAAATCATGTTAAGCAAGAAAGGTGATCATTAGAGTCTGACCAAACCTATTGCCTGTAAATACTAGCAGAGCAGAGAGCGTCTCTGTTACATGGGCATGACCATGCAGAGGGAGGTTGCTTTGCATTCTCGGTAGTATCATTTTAATCCAACATGCAGTCAGTTGGGTTTGAAAGAAAACAGCTTTCTGAGCTCTTTTCCAAGTCTCGTGTGTGTGAATAAACACTTCAGTTCGCAGAGGAAGCTGGTGACAGATGGAGCAAGAGCTCAGCTCTTCTGCTGTGCTGGCCTGGGCTCCAGCCACAAAACCACACTGACTTTACCCATCAGCTAACTGGGCTCACCCATGTAGTGTTCTCACCTGTGGCACGCTCGTGCTGAGCTGGCCGCTGGGTCTCACGAACACTTTGCATCCCCAGTAGTTTGACCCTTCACTGTGCAGAAGTACCTGAGGCGTCTCCAACCCTGCTCATAGGATCTGGAGTAGGGCAAGGAGCTGTGGGAAAAGGAGGAAAAGTTGCTGGCACTGAGCAGCTGTGGGCATCCGTGGGCTGGATTACCCTGTTGTGGACATTTTCCACTGTTGCCGCTCTGGAAACAACAGACAAACATAACTCGTTGCAACAACTTGAATTTACAGAGTGGCACTCACACAGCTCGCAGTAGCACATGTCCACAGTACTGTGTTTTTACACATGGGTACTTGCACCAGTTCCTGGATTCCTCTTGTTTGCAGACTGGCTGCAAAGCAGAACCATGATCACTTGAGCAGCAGTTTATTTCTGAGCATCACCTTTTGCTTTCACATAAACTGCTTGACTCCCAGCTGAACCAGGAAAAACAAACAGCACACAACAAAGTCGTCGCTGTGCAAAACTAAGAACAGCCGCCCAGGGATTCGCCAGGCGGACTTTGATTTGCATTTCTGGTTGCAAACATACAAATTTCTGAGGCTGGCAAAACCTCTTTATTTGGTGTAACTGGGTGGGAAGAGAGATTTTAATTGTATTTTAGCTGCCGAAAAGTAATGGAGTGCACAGTCACAGCAACACAGGCTGCATGCTTTTGAGCAGCATGTTTATATAAGGATTTACTTAGGAGTGGATTTCTTCACAACCAAGTTTTTCTTCCTTTATTTGTTACACATCTGCATTATCCTCAGCTCACGGAACCAGTTTACAAGCAATTCCCAAAGGTTGTAGAGAAGATCACATGATTTTGCTTAACTCCCTTGCTCTTGAGGCGGTCCAGGTGTTTACATACTGCACCCAGTGCAGAAGCAGTTTCGGTTCTGCAGAACTGCACCCAGCTTTCTCCAACTCTTGGACAATCCTGTCCTAGCCAGTGTTTTTTCTTTAAACCAAATGTCTTCCAAGTCCACAGTTTTACAGGATTTTATTAACTGGAATTTATTTTCAGCATATTCAAAGCCTTTATGATTGAGTAGTCGTTAAAAAAAGCAAATGAGACCATTGTATACGGTTTTGTTTCCCACCTCAGGAATTTGGGGGCTTGCCTCCTGATTTTGTACTAATTGGACCTGCATGTGCTGGCAGCTGTGCTTGAGGAGTGATTTTTGCAGGGTGCAGAGGTTGGCATGGACAGGTGATTGGAGCAGCAGGATCAGGAGGAGCATGGTCCCCAAAAACAGGTGCTACCATCCCATGTGGTGCCCAGATTCCAACATTACCCTGGCCCTAATGTCTCTGGGAGCTGAAGGGGAAGGTTATAGGAAATGGTTTGCCCTGGAGTTATCCATCCATGTTTGTACATACATGTGTGTGTCTGCATCACACACAGAGCATCTCCCCAGCATCCCCACAGGGCCTTGGGTACAAATAGAGGGGAGCTCAGAGGAGATGAAAATCCCAAACACCTGCTGCTCCTGCTGCATGCCAGGCAGCCTGCACCTGAACCTTGTTTTATTACACTGAAAAGCACAGATGAAAACACCCTCAAACCCATACCCAGCATATTTTTTCCTGCAAATAACCCGTGGCACATGGGCATTTGCAACCTAGAGGGAAAGCAGCCACAAAGAAAGGGGGAAGGGTGGGGTGGAAAAGATATTTTCGCTTGCTTTTTTTTATGTTCCCTGGATTACATGCATGCCAGTGTTGTGAGCATGGAGGGCAGCATTACAGGTACTTAGTCCCCCTGCTAAATGTACAACTTGTGATAATCAAGAAACAAAACCTTTGTGCTCAGGTAGTTTATATGTTCTAGGAACCACTCCAGACAATCCCTGCTGAAGTTCTCCTCTGGTGGCAAAGTCTACATCTTCCCTGGAGGATCAGTATTGCGCTGCTTCTCCCACCAAACCCTTTCAAGTACACACAAGCCCTTGAGGTGAGTTTGTTCTCCTGACACAAAACACCACGCTAGCGGAGTGGTGTCCCTGGGATTGCTTGGTAAACATCTTCTCCTGCAAGCATGGCCTCCAGGCACCAGCTTGTGGTCCCAGCTGGTTTTAGCTGCCCTGATTGCAGATACCCAGGTCAGAGCGGGGAACGGTAACGGATGCTGAAATGCATAAGGTGTGCCAGGAAGGGAATCGAGGATTAACGAGCACACATTGCCTCCCCAGACGACTCTTCTGCTCAGGGGAGAAGCAGCTTCTGGTAGGCAGGTGGGGTGAGCATCTCCTCTGCCATGGGGTTGGCAGCTTCTGTTCTATACCCATTTGAACACCTGACAGGTAAAGCACCCACGGGCTGAAGGTGCCTTGTTCTGACCAGGGCTCTGCTTTTTGCCATTGCTCATGGTTTTCACCTGCCAGAGCTGTTCTGGGGGAAAGGCAGGGAGTGTGATGCCCTTGGAGAGGTGTCCAAACTATGCTGCTGCCCCACCATAGTCCAGCTCCATCTCTCAGATGGACAGGGCTGCAGTGCTGCTGCCAGGACAGCGGCTGTACCTACAGCAGGCAAGTGTGGGAAACCACAGCAGTTTTGGGGGTTTAGTAGCTTCAGCTGCTTATTAAGTTCAGCCTTTTCTCAGATATGAGGAAAAGATAGCATAACAGCTTTCCCCAGTTGCTGGCAGGAACTGGGCTGAACCCAGGAGCTCTGTTCCCAGAGGACTTCAGCCCTTGCCTGCTCTCCAAAGCCAGAAGACTTCATAGGTGCTCAGCACCATCACACCCAAACTATATTAATTCACTATTCCTCCATGTTCCCTACCCCACAAATCTGCAAAAGAAAACTTCCCTTTTCCTTTTATTAAAACAGGGAGAGAGGGATAGAGGCATTTTCTAGCCTTTCTGGTTGCAAACCAAGGTAAACTCTTGCCTTGAGTCTGCAGCCAGGCAGACTGCAACAATAACATCCGCAGAAAAGGGTGTGCTCCCATTCATCTCAATGGGAGTTAACTTGGAAGGGTAATTATGACCCCTGATGCCAAGAGCTCTAACCATTTCACTGCTGAACATCCCAGCCCATAAATAAAGCCTTTGGCTGGCTGTGCAGAAACCTGGGTGGGAGGGAAGTCATGCAGCAATGAGGCGCTGACTTTTGGATGTGCCAGGACTCTGAAACATGCTGGTTCCCGCTGAGCCTTCAGCTTCTCTTCAAGCCTGTTTCCACCAATACCACGGCAAAGATGTCCCGCTGCCCTGGAGGAGCCAGCTTAGGGATAAGGAGCAATGAGCCCTGACGAATTCACTGAGGTTTCTGCAGAAGTGGTCCAGTAGCAATACATTCAGCTCAGTTGCACAAAGGAATAAATGTCTGGTGGACAACTTGTGCTGGGTTTACCTGGGAAACTCAGCTGGCATTAAGATATACGAGGTCTTAGGGAGCAGAGGAGGGAGTGGGGTGGAGGTGGATGTGGGGATCTCGTCCCTTCCTTCTGACCAAGTGTTTGTGTCTGGATCCAGTGGCTGAGGTCAGGTTCTCAGCATCCCTGAAGCTGCACAAAAGGCACATGTTTTAATAATCTAATTATCTGAGACAGACAAATAGTAGGAGGAAACGAAATGTGTAAAGAAAGGGAGTGATTCAGGCAGAGTCACGCAGGCTCTGCCACCCCCATCCCCCTGCTTCTGTAGGGCTCTGGCTCTTACCTGAGAGAAACAACTTACCCTCCAAAATGCAAAAATGAGAATGGGAACACAGCCTTCTTCTGAGCAGAAATGCGCAGCAAGGGGCATGATCTGCTCCAATTCATTAACTCTGGAACCCACTGACAACAGCTCAAACCAAGGCTCTCTTACTTATTTCTGCAATAAAAACATGAGTAAAGAAGATAAGCATGGCGTATCACTGGCATCTCATGTCCCACAAAGTGAGAGTGGCTCGTCCTTCCCTCTGGCACAGATTGTCTGGCAAAGATCTGAGGAACTGGCAGATTGGATGCCAGTTCACTCCAAAGGGAAAAAATGGCACAGACCCTTGGTGATGTTAGTACCAGATGCTGCTCTTTTCTATTATTCTTAATGTTTCTCATGATATACCTCAGTTGGGCACAGCTGTATCTAAGTTACATAACTCTGTGTTCATCTACTGAAGGTAAAAGGAAGGAAATTAATGACAATAATAAAAGAAAGCCCAAACCTCCCACTTACAGTCAGTGCTGGCTCTGCCCAGTTAACCCTTGTTTGGATTTGGTTTCCTGATAGCCAGGGAAGATGGTTTCCTCTTAGTCTGTGCTGTGTTATCTCAATTTTTACCTCTGAAATGACTTCTCTCCTCACACCAATGGGGATACGAAAAGCAGCCACTGTCTACCCTGCTTTAATTCCACAGTTACCATTAATAAACCATTGCTATGGCTGGGGCTCTAGAGGTCTAAAAGGCATTTCTAGTGGTATACTGAGATTCACGGGTAATGGATTGATGTCAGGATTTTAATCATGTAGAAGTCCCACAGATGTTAAATGTGAGGGTGAGCAGTGTGTACTAAAAAGGCCCTGATTCATTTTGTCTTAAGATAGATGTCGAAAATAAGACAGTCTAGGTAGCTGCCTGTTTCTTTCCATAGTCTATTAGTATAGTATAAACGACAAGCTACTGAGTCTATACATAGCCATTCAAAGTGAGGGTGAGCCTGATGTCCCCTCCAAAGACGCTGGTCCTCTTCCCACTGATGCTCATTGAGTAAAGCCCAGGACAGCAGTGTGTGTGAGCTCGGTGCACCTGCTAAATGCTATTTAAACAGAAAAATGCATAAATAGAATCAGCCTTACTTTGAAGAAGAGGAAACGGAAGCCCAAAATTAAGCTGTTTGCTCTAAGTCATACAGTAAATGCTCTGGAGACCTTTCTGTATGTAAATTTTGCACCAAAATAAACACAGTTGTTTTTTGTACTGTTTGTCTCATCAGTGCAAGTGGTGCACATTGGTCTGAAAACCTGAGTTTTGTCCTGCTGGTGAAAGTCAGTCTCTCATAAAACTCAGTCATTTTTATTTCAAAATGAGTGTCTCCATGCAGTTCTGTGCTTAAACTGGTGGGCTGGTTCTGGAGAAAAGTTGGACATAGTTCATCCTTCAGAAACAGGAGTTTCACAATTCTTTGTGAGTTGTCCATATAAAATCTTCCATGGATATCTAAGGCACTTAAAGATAACATCCCTTAGGCTGTTCATAGCATTTTTGGGGGGGCGCTGGAGTGTGGAGAAGGCACACAGATTCAAGCACATTCTAAACATAAGGGATTGGGAGGGGCTCGGAGGTAATTTGGTGACAGATTTCCCATTTTCTTTCTTGGCTGGACTGGCTGCTGTGGAAATTTTTCCCAATGAGGAGTCAGCCCAATCCCAGCTCCTTTTGGATGCTATTCAGAGGACTATTTCTGGACTTGAGTAGCAAGTGAGGATGATATCTAGCTTTGTCATGCTTTACATCATGATGCTGTGGGTCCGACCAGCCCCAAAATGGCTTTTGCTATGCTCTTGTGCTCTACACACTCAGTACTTGGGCTTGGTTTAAAAAGAGGACAAAAACCTGCCTAATTGGGCTTCTGTCTCATGCAACCACAGCCCTTGATGGTCTAGAGCCTCTGCATGACTTCCCTGTTTCTTTCTGCCTATGGGACCTTGCTGTCAAGGGTTGCAAGCCCAGTTCAGCAAACACCGGTGTGTACAAGCATGTTCATACCCCAATTTCTCCATGAAATCCATTTACACCTCTTGCATGGGGGAAGCTAAACCTCTGTTGTGTTATTGATGTAGCTCAAGCCTCAGTACTCCAGTACTCAGCAGGTGGAAGGGAGGGAGCCTGCTGATGGTCAGGCTGCTGGGAAATACCATTTAATTCTCTTTTCTGCCTTTGGTCTGACCCAGAACAGCAGCTCCAATGTCTTGTAGTAGCACCTATGAAAGGATCCCTATGAAGAAGAGAAATCCCAAAAACAGAGCAGATCTTACTGCAAGCAGCAGAAAACACCTCCCATTTCAGAGCTGTTTTCCAAAGCAAAAGGACAGTGAACGGGGGTAGCTGCCCACATTGCTTTGAAAGACAAGGAGCACAAGGTGTTCAACAGCTTTTCATGCCAATTACAAAATCAGCCCCTTCTGATGTTTTTCTTCTCTTGTTGAGTCAGAAGAGAGAACCCTCATGCTGCCCCTCTCCCTTTGGTGTTAAAGAGTTGGATTGGTGCCGAGCAGCCGCACCTCTATTTGAGCTTTTATCTTTTGTTTTATTATTTAACAAGCCAAAGAAGCCAGCAAAAAAAGTGCAAAGAATTATACAGCCTTCAAACACAAGTCAGAAGATGCAGAGAAGAATCGAGGTTCGGATCCCAGATAGGCCTTGGTCTGACTATTTTATGGCAAGGTGGGCAACTAGAAAAGGGAGTTCAAATAGCCCATCACACTTACTGTCCTAGTAAAGTGATTTGCAAACCCATTCTGGACGTGGAGGGGAAGAAGGAGTTGACCCTCAAGTCCACAGACCTCCTGAGGGTCTCCAGAAGTGAGAAGGTGCTTCAGAAAACTTGTGTGTCAAGGAAAATAAGACAAAGGCACTGCAAAACTGAAGCAGCAAGGTCTTTGAAGTGAACTGAAACACACAACTGAAACTGCTGTGTTGTCTGTCTTTGACAGCTCTTCCTCATTTCTCCTCCCTCCGCTGTCTCCAGAGAGGCAGCTGGGGCCGTCGCACAGACAAGACGGTTAGGATGAGAAACCATCAGCTGCAGACCTGGTTGTCCTTTCTTGCCCTAACTCCTCATGCATAGTTTCCCAGCCTGCTAAATGAGGGATGGGATACCTCCAGTAGACACAATAAGGATTTGCTTATCAGCTGGCAAGGACCTTATTCCAATCAAGATGGTTGGGAGTGTTGTTCTAGGTGTCAATGGGAAGAATCGTGTCCAGTACCATCCTAAGAGACTGAGTAGCTTGCTGCTGTCAGTGAAGATCTACAAACTGGAAGCACAGTGTGATTGGGCAAACTGGTAGGGAAAAAGTAATCTGTTTTGCCAGGGAGATGTTTGTAAGCCCTTAAATGGTGCTATCATACAAAAAGAAAATGTTTCCATGATGCAGAAGACCCAAAGGACAACTGTTCTGGGTTGTAGTGAGGTCTGAACAAGATTAAAAGTCCCTTGTACTCATCCCTGAATGTACACAGAGAAAGAGGTGCTCCTGGTATATCTAGATGGACCAAGATGAGACAAGAATCTCTAGCATAATGCTCATTTCACAGGTGAAAAATTGGATGGGTAGGTAGACTAAGGGGGCTTTATGTAAGGAATTGTCTGGGGAATTAACTTTTGGTGTGAATTTAAAATTCCACTCTACTTGTAGGGCTTGAGACCATTTCCAGACCAAACTATGGATGTGGTCTTTCACTTTAAGTCCTGGTTGCTTGAGGATTGGGGTAGGAATCTAGGCTGCAGCCCCTTTTCACCCCACAGAGGTTGTCATGGAGGATGGAGGCATGGAGGGCAGCAGTGTAGCTACAGCCTGTGTGCATGGATGAAAGGTATTCTGAGGCCGGGCCAAATTTCATGGCACCAGATACTAGAAGTGGGATTCATGACAGGAATGTTGGACATCTTCAGCTGAAGGGCTCACGCTCCTTCCTTTAGAGTCAGCATAAAGGAAGGTTCATCTGACCTCAATTAACATTGCACTTAGGGTGAGATGAAATGCTGGTAAACTGAGTTTAGGGTAATTGGCCTGGATTGGAGAACTTCTGTAGAGATTAATTCACCCTTCATATGGAGCAAATGCATGTACTCTGCATGATCATGGACTTCCAGTTCCTTTCTTCATGTAGTCAAGTTCTAAGTGACTTGCCCAGGGCAGTGGTGAGGCTGGGAGATAGACTGGCACTCCAAAGTTGCAGATTTAATGCCCAGAAAACATGTTTTCCTCCTAAACACAGAGGCAAAGTTGACTGGAATTAAGAATCTTTGTCCTCCGGGAAGCGTCCACATTTGCTTCCTATTTATCATTTCAAATCTGAACTAAACCATAAAATTTTAAAATGTTTGATGGAACAAGAATGTAAAAGCCATTCAGTCTGACACCATTGAAACATTTCACTTTGATAATGTCAAAACCAAACAAAACAAAGTCACACGCAACATAAATACCAGCACAATAAATTATAACACACATTGAAAATGTTTCAATTAATATTGCAATACAATACAAAATGAATCAAAACAAGTTGAAACAACGTCTCTCCATGTCACCAAAACATTTAAACATTTCTGAAGTGGAACTGAGGAACTGTAATTTGTTAAGATGTTTAACTGAAAGCTTTTCATGAAAATCTATGTGGTTTTGTGAATGCATTTTAGGATGGATTTTCTCAGAAAAATGCTGAGCAGCTCTGAGATGTGTGGGGTGTTTTTTCCCTGCAAAATAAAGTAACTTCCAATAATTGGCAAGACCTAGAAGTCATCAGGTATTTGCACCTATCAGAGCTGGCAGAAACAATTCCTTAGACCTGTTTTAATGCACATCATTACAAAAAGCCATCTTTTTTTTTTTTTTTTCCAGAGGTGGGCTTATTTCTATGTTATGTGAAGCAACTGTACCATGGGCAAGAATTGTAGGTGAAAAGAATTTCAGTGCACTCCTGGACCAGTCTTTCAGGGGGTGAGGGCTTCATCACTTCCATCACCTGCAACAGGGACAGCGGAGTCCTGGTCTGACATTGGAAAAGGCAAAAGGACACCTTTTCAGCCTCAGCAAGTGCATCATGAGGATTTGCAAATGCCAGCCTTTGGCTGAGTGTAATGAGTCTGCAAATCTCATCAGACGGAGACTGATGAGTTGCCAGGTGGCTAGTGATCTCCTGGAGTGGTGGGCATGGTCACATCCTCTCTGAATAGGGAGGGATTAGAGTCACACCGCCATATCTATATGAACCAGTGCCCAGAAATAGTGGGTACAGAGGGAACAGGATATGTGGTTCATGTTATGCTCCTCCTCTCCTGGGCCAGTGTTTTTCATATCCTGAGCACTGCTCATTGCAAAGTAAGTGTGCACTGGGCAGGTGGTTGCCTGTTATGGATCACCATCCAAGACTGGCCCTGCTAAAGCCTTGGTGCTAACAAAGCAGAGAGCACTCGGTAGGGTCCCCAATTGACTTGCAGGGCACAGGGGCGGTTTATATTTGGATGAAAGCGGTCCTCTTAGAGCAGCCTTGAGTTATCAGTTCTTTCTCTCCAGAAGGAACCAGGCTGGAGACACCTGGAGACACAGTCTCCAAGGTCACAGGGCTGGGAACAGAAGGCTTCAAATGGCTAGAGAGAGCCTAGCTCTCTTGTAACATTCGTCACATTGCTTCAGGGGCTGACCTGTGCTTGCAAAAGCCAGGCCTATGGTATGTAAGCCCTACCTTGAATTTCCTCCAAGCTCATCCTTCATAAATACATGCCCAAAGAACAGCCTGACAGCTGTAGGGAGAGGAGTGGAGAAGGCACCACATCACTCAGCCCTGAGAGCACTGTGGGAAGGCAAAATAGTGCAAGAAGCAGTGTGAGAGAAGCCAGTGTCCAGGAAAAAAACCCAGCATGGTATGTTCCATTCCCCTTCTCAGTATGTTCCCCTTTTTCACAAGCTTTAGCCTCATTTGACCATGCTGAAGGCCAGAAAACAGATGGATTCTAGCTGGAGTGCTTCTTCCTCACCTCTGGAAACACTCTCTCATTTCTCTCTGCCTCTCTATGCCAGCAACACAGCAGCACACAGCAGCACCCTCCCTCACCCTGCTACCATTTCTCCTCCCCGCTTTCCTCCTCTTGCTGTGGCTTGACACAGAGGAACCTGAAAATTCGCTGTGATGTTTGAATCACAGCCAAAACTGAAAGTGAGACCCCGCGACTGGTCCGAAAGCCTAAAAAACATATGGCATTAATTCTGCTTTCCCACAGTTCCTAAAACTGCAATTAAAAGCAGCCCCCACCAAACAGAGCCCCATAACTCAGCTCCATGATTTATTGGAATAACGAAGCTTTAGGGGAAAGTTGGCAAGGACCAGGAATTCCATGTCCGGGAACTGGGCCCTGCACACATGGCCTGCGTACAGACGAGTTTATTTTATTAGCATGCCACCGGTGGAAGAGCAGGATCAGAGAGGGACATTCCTTTGAGAAAGCTTATCTTTGCACCCATCCAGCTTCTAACAATAAACCAGCCCCTGTGTCTGCAGGCTGCAGAAGATGCTGTGCAGCAGGAGCAATCAAATGAAAACTGGCCAGGGATAATCTGTCTCCATGCCACAGTTGTCCAGCGCGTGAACAAAGTACCTGCTTTTTCCCATCAGTAACAAATAAATGTGGCCTGTGAGATACCAACAACTGCAAATCCCCTCTTGCCCAAGGAGGTGCTTTATCATGCTTGCTTTCTCAAAACCAAGGTCTTTCAACTCTTTAGCTGTGAGCAAACATGAAAGTCGAGCTGTGAAGCTCAGATTTAGGTTTTAAATGTAGCTCAGTAGTCTAGGAGGAGAGTATGGGAAAGTCATTTTAGCTAAGGATGCAGATATCTGCCTGTCTGTCATTTTGCTAAGCCTTGTGTGATGATCCTTTCTAATGGTTAAACAGTTAAATAAGAAGAGACAGGATTAAACTAATTTCTAGGACACACTTCGTAGTATTTGTGACTCGACAGTTGCACATGTAGCTCTAATTTATGGAATAAAGGCAGACTTTGGCCAAATTGAGTCTCAAGAGTGATGCTGGAAAGAAGTATGGTGAACACTCCCTTCTTCATTTAAAAGAGGGTATAAGCAGTAAGAACAAACACAATAAACTTCCATCGCCTTTGCAAACACAGTCGCTGCCTGTTGTCCAGCTCTGGTTTCCGCCTCCATACTTGCTAATATGGAAGTTTGCAGGAGCGCTGGCCTATCTGGTGTTTGTTATCATGCTTGTTGTGCCCTGAAAAGGCAGCCCAAGGTGCCCCCCCCCCCGAAATTCATTTGGTGAGCAGGACTATTTTTTATTGCAGCCTGTTCCTACACACCAGCTTGTGTAGGTGGCTGATAACATTTTAAACAGACTTTCAGGTGCAGGAGAAGATTATATTCACCCCACGCAGAGCCTTAAGCTGCAAAGCCTCGTGTCACCATGTTGTAGAGCTCTTGCGATGGCAACTAGTGGAGTGGGGTACTCCCCCTACAAAGAGAACTTTTGCTGAACACCTGCCTTGATAGGGATCTCCAAACATCACTGCTGATGGGGGATTGTCACTATGCAACTTTATACTGGAGCAGGTGCAGCAGAAAGCTGGCTGCAGTGTCTGGTGACAGGAGACTGAGGTTGTTGGGTTTGCTTTGCCTAGCAAAACAAAAGTGAGACATGAGTGGAAATAAGAAGCCTTTTTCTAATTGTCTCAGGAATGAAGTTTGGCTGACTCTTGGAGCCTGTCAAGCAGAGGAGTGGAGGATAGAGACCTTCAGGGTCTGAGGATAGAGTTTCTGAAAAGGGCTAGCTGACACGACAAGGATGAACGTGGGGTTAGACAATTAAGCTTGGTAAGAGGTGGTGAGAATGATATTCACCCCATCTAATTGCAGACATGTCCTCATCTTAGTCCCTCAAGGTCCTCTTCATAGTCAATGAGCAGAAACAGACATGTGCAGGCCATGATTCAACTTAGCTGTTGCAAATTACTTCTTCAGGCCACAGCGAATCACTCCCTACAGCACATTGACTGTATTGATTAGATGTCCACTAACCTGAGCAGAGGGTACCAAGCTCACTGCTCTGTAAATGGGTGCTACATCTTCAGATCTACTGGAGAGCTGTATCTAATAAAGTTGAATCACTGAAGATAGAATAGAAATGCTGGTGATTGAAATGATATCACAGTATCTTAGATACCAGGTCAGCATACCTTGCTCACAGCCTGTGGAGACGAGAAGGCTCTGGGGAGACCTTATGGCAGCCTTTCACTAGTTAAATGGGGCTTGTAAGAAAGATAGGGGCAGATTTTTTAGTAGGGTCTGTAGCGATAGGACAAGGGGTAATGGTTTTAAAATAAAGGAGGGGATATTCATACTAGGTATAAGGAAGATATTTTTTTATGATGACGATGGTGAAAGACTGGCACAGGCTGTCCAAAAAGGTGGTGGATACCCAGCCCCTGGAGACATTCAAGATCAGGTTGGACAGAGCTTTGGGCAACCTGGTCTAGTAGTAGGTGTCCCTGCCCATGTCAGGGGATTGGACTAGATGACCTTTAAAGGTCCCTTCCAACCCAAAGAATTCTATGATTCTGCAAAATAAATCACCAAATGTGGGGGGCAGGAAAGGGAGTCGCACTGGCAGGGGCTGTTGGGCACTTAAGCCTCCTTCATGGTATTCATCCCAACATCTTCAAAGAATTTCCCTTAACTTCTCTCTTGATACTCCCAGGACAGTATGGACATTCGGATTCTCTTCTGCTCTCTTTAACACATTAGAAATATGACTTTTCATCTTTTCCTCCTAGTCTATAAAATTGATGACAAGAGGCACATGCTGTGAGTATTGTGTGGAGGAGCTGCTGCAGCATTTTGCTGGGTGTGTAGACTACAGGATTCACAGCAATTGTGAGGGACAAACTAGCATGACTCTAAGATCTAGACGTCTTCTGTCAGACAATATTACAGTGGTTGATGCAAGGGTGAAAAAGAATAAGGACAGAAAAAATAAAACTGGAGTAGCTCTGAGGTAGACTCATTGGACACTGTGCATCTAAGACTAAGCCAGGATACCAAGGATATTTGTTCCTCATCCACTGCAAGTCAGCAGCTTCATGAAAGCTCATGATGTACTGGTGTTAATCCACAGGGCATGAGCTTATGGTAGGATGTTGTGGTTAGGACGGCTTGTGTGATCTGTCAGTGTACAAGGACAGGACCTGGTCAGTGGGAGGAGGCAAGGTCCTACTATGTCTGTAGGCAGCATTAATGAGGTGTAACTGAAGTAATACACACAGTTGTGGTACCAGGACTTTTAAATGAATTTTGCAAAGTTGGGAAGAGTGAATAAAAAAATAAGCTGAGAACTGAATCTGCCACGCAGTGTGTCTCTGAAGAAGCTCAGATCTCTTGTTTATCAAAGAAAGATATTTCCCACCTTCTTGACTTGTAGCCCCTGTCCCTTAAAAGTGCCCACATTGGCAAATTCTGGTCTGTTGGCAACTGCTGCCTTTTCCCCAGCCTCTTTCATGAAAGCCTCAGGTGTAATCACTGTCCTACCAGGCATGCCAGGGCCATAGGCTGCAAACTGCCTCACTGGAGCAACACCTCCCATAGCACAGTGCTTTCCTGTTGAACAGACAAAGCCAAAATGAAATACAGAGGTCTGGAGAGAGAGATACAAATGGGAAGCAAGATGCAAACAGATGGTGGCAGTGAACACGAGAGCCCTGCTTCTTGACATCTTCAAAATAAGTTTCAATAGTCTTTGAGATATTGCCTAAGCCAGTTTTTGGAGACCTCTGATAAAAAAAGATTCCCTTTACTGTTCTTAGTTACCTTTACAGACCCTTCTGAAATAACTTTTATACCTACCATTACTCACAGACCACAAATGGAAAACGACTAGTTTGGCAAGAAATTACAGGAGCACAAAGGAGAAGACCATGATGCTTTCTTCTGACTTCAAGTCTGTAGTACAGTGGAATAGTGCTCACTTTGCTCAGCAGGA
>NW_009915970.1:98440-101585 GCF_000696875.1 Nestor notabilis
CAAATAATCAGCAACAGGATGACAAAACTATGGTATAATACTTCCCAGAATGACCTCAAAGTCATAAATCAGATCTCTGAATTGTCAGCAGCAATCCAGCTGAACAGCTAAATTGCCCCACCATCCAGCATATTTTATTACTGTTATTACTGTGCATTATTTATTTACAGAGTGCTGCACATGTAGACACTGCTTTACAGGTACATAAAATACCACCCCAAGGAGTTCAGTTACATTCAGGAACACAAATATGATATTCATTGCAGCAGCACTATGGGCTAACGGTTGTGGTACTGCTTCAGGTTTCTTGCTTCCTTTTTGTTTTTATTGCACTGAAATTAAACACATTTTAAACTCTGGACTTCGAGTCAACCTGCCTGTCTAAGGCAGTATATGGCCGTATTATCTTAGGATCAGGGTGTCTGATGGGCTTATTTGTTCTACCAGGATAGATAAACTTGGGGTTGTGAACTGATGCTAGAACTGGCTGGAATTTTTCCCTCAAACCTTTTTGTCTTTGATTGCTAGTGGGAGATGATCAAAACAGGGATTTTTGCACACAAACTGAGCACTTCCCCACTTAGGTGGAAGGCAGGCTTTGAGTTTGCTTGTGTGTTAAACTTGCTCTCTCCTTTTCCCTGTTCTGGGAAATTAGGGTTGTTGGTGGTTAAAACAAAATGCTACATCATGGCTTTTATTTGTTTTCTTTCTCCATGAGGAGGAAAGGACTCCTGGTTTACTTTAATCACTGTTTATCATTTTATCACTGAGTGTCTCCCAGGCCAGGAGGCTGACCCAGCAACCCCCACAAAGAACCTTTTTGCTTCATGTGGCACAAGATGTGGATTCAACTCCAGGTGGAAATGTTTCTTCTTTGGGCTCTGCCATTCTTCCCTGTGCTGCGGGCTGGTGTGTGATGGTACTGGAGGATGATTGTTCAGTGGCTTCTCCTTCAGCCCACAAATCTTCCACAAACCTTAAAGTTATTGGGGATCTGCATATCTGGGTTAGGACATGATTTGGTTGTGATCAAATCCCTTAGCTCAACATCTTCCAGCTCTGCCTGTGTGTGGCAAGAGTTGCATTATAATATATACAAGCACCCTCATTTTCCAGAATACTGCTTGTTTCTTAGGTGTTTAGAGTCACTGCTGCTGCTTGAAAACATCAACGGCTCAAGTTTATATGGTGATAGAGAAAACAAAGGAGCTGAGCAATTAGGTAAATTGCAAATTTACTGGGGATACTAACAGGATATTTCCCCCCTTTTCACACCCTGATGCAGCTACAGCGTGGCATTTTTTTCCCAGTACCTGATTTCTTCCAATCCCAGTTACTGCTGGGAGCAAAGACATGGCAAAATCACTTTCTCAGATAGCAGCGGTTTCTCATCCAGCCAGAGCAAGCCAAGAACATTTCCCACCATCAGCATCAAAGCACCCTTCTCCAGATGTCTGGAAGAAAGAGCATCTGTCTGACGGGAAGTCTCTGCATCTCTCAGGGTTGTAGGAGGGATTGCCTCTGATGTTTTTTTCTTCTTCTAGCATTATTACTCTAAACTTAGATATAAGAGAGGACACTTTACTGATCCCATCCACTGCAAAGTTCTTAATGTGCCAGTGGAAATCCACGTGAACTATTAATTAATGACTTAATAGCTAATTATTTCAGTACTGGAAAGTATGCTAGACTCTTCCAGTCTGCACAGCCCTGCCCTGAGGTGTTACTGGTTTGTTTCTGATGGCATGGAACAGGGTTGTAATGAAGTGGTGAAATGTTGGGGGGAGAAAGAAGTTTGGGTATCTGCTCAGGCTTAGCATGCACCAGAGCCCAGTCTGGCATGGCAAAGAGATGAAAAATTAACACCCAATACACAAGGAGGTATCTTTACTTACTTGTTTCTCATGGGCAACATAACTAAAGGCATCTTGAAGAGGAATGTAAAAAAGATGTGGGACATCATTTCCTGAGATATGAGAAGGAAAAAAGCTATAAAGGAACATGTGGGTGGTGAAAACATAAACTCACAGATCTTCCTTACCTGGGATTAAAATCTTTCTTGGCCAGTATCTTCAACATGACCATGGCTAAATCACATCAATTCCTCAGTATCTGGGCTGCCTAACTGGGAATACCGACACACCCAAAGGGGCAGTGTCAAGACAGACAGGAGCCTTACTCTGAAGTGTTAGTAGCACTGGTAGCCAGGTCTGGCAAGAGCTGTGGCAGGCAGCGCTCTACACATGAGCCATGCCGCGACTCGCACAGCCTGCCTTTTCCTCATACCCAGAAACTCAATGATCTCCAGTCTTGCCCGGGGCTGGAGACGCTGCCAAAAATGCAACCCCAGTCGTCCCTGGGAGATCTGGGGAGATGCAAGTGAATCTGGGAGCAGCCTGAAGCCATCACTCAAGAAGTCATCCCAGGCTTTCTTTCCCAGTGCTCTTCATTCCATGGGATAACTTATAGTGGTGGCAGTTAATACGTGGTCCA
This sequence comes from Nestor notabilis, assembly GCF_000696875.1. NCBI lineage: Eukaryota > Metazoa > Chordata > Aves > Psittaciformes > Psittacidae > Nestor > Nestor notabilis. The sequence continues at coordinate 100,934 of NW_009915970.1, forward strand.
CCTGTGGTGCTGCTGCCGTCACAGTTGTGCGCAGTTCCCAGATGAAGTTGAGGTGGGATGCAGCCTGCAAACAAGACCATCTCAATTTCTGCTTGTTTCTTTTCCTGGAGCCCTCATTTTCCCTGAGTATCAAGAGCTAATGATAAAAATCTAAATGGTAAAACGCTGATCAGACTTTGCCACAGCAATACCAGCACCACAAGCAACACATCTTCGTGGAGGTAGAATCTCCTCACCCTCAGGGTCTGTGATTTAATAAGATGGAGGCAAGAGTGTCTCTTGCACACAGCCAAAGAGATGTGGGCAGAGAATCAGATCTTGGGATGTCTGAATCCCCTTGGGAGGGGAACATCCTCTTGGCTAGCACCCTAAAGAGCCACAACAAACCCCAGAAGCCTCAATACTGTAGACATTTCACTTTCCTGGTGTGAGCAGCCTTTGAGAAATCCCACAGGTTTACAAAATTAAGCCCACATCTGAATCTTTGAATGAGGAGGTGAGTCTTTGCAGTCTCACTGCTCAAGGCATGGGCATGCATGTCAATCCAGCTTTTATAGGGCTGCAGTAGGAAAATGCTGATGTCAGGCCAGATGTAAGTGATATACATCTTCACATCGAGGCAGGAAACGTATCTCCACATTTCTGCTCAACT
>NW_009915970.1:101616-152144 GCF_000696875.1 Nestor notabilis
TTGGATTGTTACACAGAGGATTTGTAGCAACAAGGAGAATGTAATTAAATTACAAGGATGATCTCATTATTGTAATGATAAGGTGTCATTTAATAAGGAGAATCCAGCACTGGGAACTGAGAACTGGTGTACTAATCCTGGCTCTGGCTCCCATCTCCAGTAGGTCACATAAGGCTGGCACCCTTCCTTCAATGTGTCTTTGTGAAACACAAAACACTGGGAGACCCTGATGTAAGAGCAGAAGCTCTTACAACAAAAAGAACAACAATAACAGTAACAATTGTCTTGTCTCCTTACCTTCCCTATAAAATTTGAGTTAGCACAATTTTCCTTTGTATAAGGGACAGTGAGTCTCTCTGGCAGATGATGCCTATGCAGAGCTCAGAACCAAGAAGTCACCAAAGTAAATGATAAGGATTGCTCTAATCCTCAGGCACTTCCAAATGCAAGCCCGAGTGACTAGTTATCAGACCCTGTTACGGCATTACTGGCATAATACAGCCTCTGTCCTGGGTTCAGCTACAGCAGTCATTTTTTCTCCTTCTTAGTAGCTGGTGCAGTGCTGTGTTTTTTGACTTTCAGTCTGGGAACAATGCTGATAACACCGATGTTTTTAGTTGTTGCTCAGTAATATTTACTCTGACCAAGGACTTTCTCAATCTCGTGCTCTGCCAGGGAGGAGGGGAAGCCAGGAGGAAGAAGAGACAAGACACCTGACCCAAACTGGCCAAAGGGGTATTCCATACCACAGCACGTCATGCCCAGTATAGAAACTGGGGGGAGTTACCCGGAAGGCCCAGATCGCTGCTCGGGTCGGGCTGGGTATCGGTCGGCGGGGGGTGAGCGGTTGTGTCCTTTTCCCTTGTTATTCCTCTTATCATTATTATTGGTAGCAGTAGTGGTTTGTATTATACCTTAGTTACTGGAGTGCTCTTATCTCAACCCGTGGGAGTTACATTCCTCCGATTCTCCTCCCCATCCCTCCGGGAGCGGGGGGAGGAAGGAAAAGGGGGGGAGTGAGCGAGCGGCTGCGTGGTTCCAAGTTGCCGGCTGGGCTTAAACCACGACAGCCTCACAGAAATAATTTCCACAAATAAAGTTGGTTTTATTTATATATATATGTGTGTGTGTTTCAATCAGGAGGGTCAGGATGGTATCAAATCCATAGCACAGAAAAGGTCAGAAAAGGTACAGTCTTCCAACTGGGAACCTGTTCGTACATTATATCGGTCAAAACTCTATTCAATCCAAAGGATGGATCTCTTGAATCTAGTCTACCCCTGCATCCATCCCTTCATCCCTCTCTCCCTCCACGCCTCCTTCACGTTCTCCCTTCTGTCAGTGCCAGCATCCTTTATCCTTGGTAGTAAGCCAAGTGTCACTCTTCGCCCTTTATTTTCTGCTTTCGATACACTTCACATTTTGGGTTTGAGGCTGGAAAACCTGATGTGTGATGCAGGCCATGCCAGGCAGAGGGGCAGTGGGCTATGCAAGGCTGCACACAACTTCTGAAACGTTACTTATGTTTCCTCTTACCTTATCACTCAGCATGTTCTGCAATGGTTATTCAGCATGGCAGCTTTGCCTAGAGCCAAAGCTGAGGTACCTGGCAGGGTGTACTCAACACCCCAAATTTCTACCCTGCAGCCCAGCAGCCCTACTGCAGGCTCCCGCCTGGCTTGTGCCACAATCCCTACCCCATCTCCACACTGAGAGACTCATTGGAGGACAGCATTCTCTCCCACAGGTCACAGTGGAGAATTAAACCCCCCTGCCTCCACCCTGCACAGCGTGGGACGTTCCTCTCTTTTTCCTTGGTGTAAGAAAGCTGGAGCATGGAAGGGATTTTTCCCCACAGCCTGACCTACAAGCACTTAGCAAAGTCAACAGCTTTGCTCTCTGATTCCTTCCAGAATTACAAAAAGTTAAGACTAGAGCAGCACGTGTAACAGATTTCAGCTCGGTCCCGCAGCCTTATCCCAGCACAAGCTGTCACTTTTTAATTTTACTATATGCTTCCAAGCCTTACACGATGCTGCTGTTTTTCCTTTGTTTTTAAAACAAGCCAAACACAGTGGATAAAAATGCTGAGCTGCTTCTCAAAAACACACCATGCACACACACAGAGTGCTGGGACACGTCCATGAGAAACTCTCCTCCATTCAACAAACATCCCGCAAGACAAAATAAACCACCAGAGCATCCTGTGATCAAGACTGCATTACGGGAATCCAGTGTTTTGATCTTTTCCATGGCAGGATTCAAGGCTCCCGGGCTGCCAGCTCTTGGGCTTTTTTCCATTGCCCAGATCCTGGAATCTTTAACTTTAATTTAAAAAAAATAAAAATACTAGCCTTTGCATTTGGGGAAAAAATCTTAAAAGCCTTAACATGCAAGTTTTCTAATCTTTAAAGCAACCTTGAAGTCTGGGAGAGGAGCAATGACTCATTTTTCAATTTCCAAATATCAGTAATGTTGTTAATTGCTCATATTAATATCACCATCCAACAGCGAGTTTAATGAGGATCGTAATGAGCTGTCCACAATCAACAATCCGCAACTGTCCACAATCCACAAATTACAACCATAAAAGGTCTTGCCCTATTATGATACCACAAAACACTTTAAGGAAAGTTGATAGCAGCTCTCATCTGACCACTTTAAGTAAGTAAGAAGTTGTGACTTTTTGATCTCCTAGGTTCTATGTCTTGACCCAAGACCTGGATCAGGCATAACATAAATAACAGCTATTCGAGTATGATCTGATGCTACTAAGCCCTAAATGACCAATTCTGCTGGTTCCAGAGCCCAGCAGCTCCAGCAATGCCCATTCCCATCCCTGCAGCTCACACCCTGGGGCTGAACAGAAAGCTTCATGAAACCAGTTGGCAAAAGACAAGGTTTCTGTGTGTAGCAGCCCAGGCTGTATTTCCTTCTCCTTTCCTCTCCTCTTTTCTTGTGCCGTGCTTCAAGAAGGTTAGATATGAGCTAGACAATGCCTGAGTAATTTGAAATATTTCAAATTACTCATTTCCACCATCTTCCCCTCTTGTCCCCTGGTGGAAAAGCAAACCTTAAACCACTACATTTCTTTGCAAAACTTGTCATGAAAAAAATCATCCGGTTTTCTAGCTGCCTCTATAACCACTCGACTAAAATCAGTGTTTCTCTTATTGCTATCGCTACACTAAGCATAGCTGCTTTCTGACAGCTTCCTAGAATGGAGGGAAATGTCTAGTTTTCTTTAGTCAGGATACAGGTCCAGGACTCCCCATTTATGGGATGATCTGGTTTAAACTTTGCAAGATGTAACACAGAGAATTTCCCCATAGTCTTATTTTGATTTTTCCTAAGTAGGAAGTGCATGAGTCCCACATTCGCTATTGATCATTGGAGGAGCCACAAGAGAAAATAAAAGATGTCAACATGAGTTCCTCTTCCCTCACAAGCTGGCTTGAAGGTGGTTGTGGTTGGAGAGAAAGGAGTGAAAAAGAAGGGAAAATGACACAGCAAGGGGATTTAATAGCAATCCCAAGCCAAAAACGTGTTCCTAAAGTCTATCCCAGTAGTGGGGGAGGTGCGCAGGGAGACCCTTCACCCAACAGTGAAACCACGGTATAGGATGCATGTGGTACTACTCTATTGTTGGAGGTTAAAAATAGTGGAAGATGGATGCCTCATTGCTCCTCATGAGGCAGGGTGATACCATTCTTCTGTGTGCATGTGGAGGGATGGAGGCATGGAAAGACGGGTGGAGGGAGGGATGGAGGGGGAGATACACAGCCTTCCTCCCAAATGACATCCTAACAAGGCACCCACACCCCATAGAGTCCTGTCCCACCATTCTCCCTTCTCACCTTTCTCACCCCAAAATTGACATCCCTCAACCCTCCTGCCTTTAAACCATTACCATCTTGTACCTTCCCCAGTACGGGTCTGCCCTTTCCAAGCTCACTCACCTCAGGTGCTGCAGTCCCCCTTCCTCCCCCAGCTCATTTCCCATTTTCCCCACAACCAGAGCAAATGATGAATGTCTTTGGGCAAACGGGGAGAGGAAGACATGGAGATGGGGGAACGAAGAAGACACATAGCCTTATGCTTGAACTTTGAAAAATGCAAAACTCCCTACCCCACGCATCAATGGAAATATCATTAGCATTGGACACTAATGAAAGCAATCTCTTGCCTTGGATGAAAGTGAACGGGGGAGGCAGGACGAGTCACCCACAGTGTTTCAGAAGGGATGCCCTGTACCCAAGGTTCAGACGGGGCATGCTGCACATTTATTTGAAGTGTCTGTGCTTGAGTGACCTACATAGTGAGCAAATGTGATGCTTCACTGACAAATCAATACCTGTCAGGTCACATTACCTGTTATTGATGAACATGGTTGTTAATCTCAACATATTGTATTCACAGAACTTCCTGGTCTCCCCAGGGCTGTCTGGGATGAAGTTTTGCTTGGCTGAAACCTCTTTAAGGGAAAAAAACTTCATGGAGGAAATGTCTTTGTGCATGGAGGCAAATATGTAGTTTGTTGCTACTGGTCTGCTCTTGAGTTCTTCTTGCTCCCCCAAAGACAAGTTTTAGGAGCTGACTTAAAATATGCTTTACAGGCCATGGATCCTGATTTAATCATGTAAGATGAACACTTAACTGAGGGAACAGACTGTGATCGTGGTCAGCACAGGCTCTACTTGCAGCCCAAGCAAGGCAAGAAACCATTCCACAGGAGGCTGAGCTCAAGGCTCTGAATTGCATTCTGCGGGACCTTTCTCCTTCCACAGCCATTGTTGTTGATTGGGATGCTGGACTCCTTATGGAGATGCTCACAGCAAGGTGGGTGGATCAAAACAGAGAGCAACTGTGGCATTAGTGTGTGGGAGGACTGGGTGGTGAGGAAGCAAGGGACAGTGATCAGTCACGCTCTCAGTGTGATCTGGTGATGTGGGCTGTGCTGAGCTGGTTCCCCCTGTCCAAGGGACTTTCCTTCTGCTCTCACATCCCACATGAGGTCCACTTGTCACTCTTCAGACAGGATTCAAGCACACAACTCCACATTGCAGCCTTTGCTACCCCAAAGCCCCACTCCTCTTCCCCTCCCCAGCACGGAGCAGGGCCACCCTTGCAGGCTGCATCATAAGCTCAGGGCTTTGGCATCTGGACATCATGGCCCAGGAGCTTGCTCTGTAGCTAAGCAGGGTTTGCTGCCAGGCTAATAAAAGCCCCAGTAAGAGTGATCTGACATTGGCTTCAAGTTCTGAGTAGGAGGAGATTGTGTTTTTGTGCATGGGGTGTGTTCTGTGGTGCCCTTGTATGCTCCTTGGGGTCTTGGCAAACCCAATACTTCCCATGCCCAGGATTTGTCTTTTAATCTCCAGCCACGCAGAGTTTTCTTTGACACCAGTGGGAGCTTTTCAAGGCAGGCCTTTATTTTATCTTTATTTTGTAGCAGAGCTGGGTCTTCTTCACCTTCCAGTGGCGGAAAGGAGACAGACCCTGCAGGTGGGAGACTCTGCCCCAGCAGTTAAGACCCTAGCCAGGTTCCTCTTGCAGCTGGCTTGTAAAAGCCCTCAGTCACCATCTGTTCTCAGGAACGAAACAGTTGTGGTTTCAAAACACATGCACTGACATTAAAAAGACACACAGAGAAAAATACCACCCAAACAACTCATAAAAAGAAGCAGCAGCAGTAGCCTTGCTGAACATGCTGCTGCACTCAGGCTGGTTAGTATTGTTGGGTCTAATGGGATGTCATTGCTTCAACCCACCAGTCTTGGTTTTGTTTGGGCAGCAGGTCGTCATGTCAAGTTTGTCAGTAGCAAGACTCATAGGAGTGCCATGGGAGTGCTGAAGCCAAGGGAAGAGAGCAGGTGACAGTGGAAATCAGACGGTGGAAAGATTTCAGTGACTTGTAGCCAGTGTATTTGTGTGTGCAAAACCCAGCGATGACCTGGATGAACTCCAGATGGCTCGTCCATGTGTCACAAGCCCTGCAGTGTGTCTGCTTAAGGAAGTCAGGTTTCATTTGGATTATAAGGGGCCTGAGCTTCTAGCACAGGAAGACCTGGATTTAATCTCCCTGGCTGCTGTAAAGTGGCCAACATGTGATGGCTCAGATGAACCAGATCCACTTTCTACAGACAGGAAGATGAAGGGAAGCTGAAATACTACTGAAATACCCCCCTTCCTTTCTGAGCTTTCTGCTTGGGGCTCTGGTCTAGAGCATCTGTGTGCTGAGCACCTCTGACTGCTACAGGGCATTGCAATTTTGCTTGTGTGTCCTGGAAAAGTCTATTCGCTGGGCTATGCATTTAGCTAGTGTCCATAAAGCCATTAGGCTGCTGCTTTGCATGTGAACCCCTGCCAGTTCAGAGGAGCAGAGCCCAAAGTGTTGGCCCCAGCTGGTGGTGAATCCAGGCTAAGGCTGTGTGAAGAGCAACATGCAGTAGATCTGGGTTCAGAAAGCAGAATCAAAACAATCCCTTTAGCTGGCTTTACTGCTCTAATTCGTTCAATCTAAGCAGCACAGAGAAGGAACAAGGGACAGTCATTTGGGCTCCAGAGAAAGCTCAGATGGGAAGTGTTTTTGTCTTTACTCATTTATACCCTCTGTCCAGTGGCTGTGCCAGAAATGCCAGGAGGAGTCATACCAAGGGCTCAGTACTGCTCTATCCATCACCAGGCAGGGGAAATGCAAAAGCTTTCTATAACTATGATGTGAAAAAACACCAAATGGAAGCTGGGATGGGGTTAGAGCAGTTCCAGGGGAGCTCCCCGTGTGTAAGAGGGGAAATTAAAGGAAAAAATTTAATTAGAAACTCAAGAGATTCCTCCAAATTACAAAAGCTATTTCAACAATTTCAGTTGCGCTGTGAGAAGGCTTTCCCTTCCTCCACGTTTCTGAAAACATTAGGCAGGCTGTGTGGATGTGCTTGTGTGTGTGAGAACCACATTGTACACTTGCCCTCCAGAGTTTCCCTTCTCGTATTTAAAATGGTCAGAGATCCAGTTTTTAAGGTCTGAACAAACCCGAGAGCTTGGTGCTGGTGTGATACCTGAGTTATGAGAGACCCAAGCAAACTACTGTGTTTGTCCTCTAGGTCCCTCCTCTGTTCTGGCCTTGGAATGGGGCTGCCTGCTCCCCCTAGAAGAAGAGGCAGCTCAGAGTGGGCACTACAGGATAATGACATCTGCATCAGGAGGACACTGTGATGACAACCCACATCTGACTTGGGGGATCAGGACCTTTCTGTGCAGCTGTGGTGGGAGGAGTTTGGGGAATCACCATTTCATTCCAGCTCTGTGCTAGAACGATTCAGGTTCTTCATTAAAAATCCTGCCAAGTAGATGCTACTGACAGATGAAGAGGTAAAAATGAAACAGCCAGCTCCTCTTGACCTCTGGAGAAATTCCTGTTCTGGATTGCTGCTACAGGTCCATTTTTTTCTTTACAAGCAGACCCTTCCTGTTTCGGATGGGGCTCATCTGAGTGCTCACAGCTGTGGGTCACTTCATGTCTACAGCTGCACTTTGCCTCTGTAGGCTCTTCCTATCTGGATTATTTTATATTGTGGGGTTTGGGAAGCTCAACACCAGTGCTGGGAAGAAGAGAGAAGTATAGTTTCTCAGGGGTTGTTTTAACTTCTGGAGAGTCTGAAACTCAGTGGAGGAGAAGCAGCTCAGCAGTTTGAGCCTGGAAAGCCTGACAAGACTAAACTGGTTGACGATGTGTCCCATTGGGTGTCCTAGTGCTCTAGAAACCCTGTTTAGGCCACAGCTAACCAAGCAAGCAGCAACGCCTGACTGCTCCTTGCACTGACACGATTCCCCAGATCTCAGACAAGCAACTTCTCCTCAAGGCCTGATCCAAGCCTCCTGAAGTCACTCCAAAGCCTTTTCCAGGGGGCTTCAGCCCAGGCGCTTCCACTGGGCTTCACTGCATGCATAACACGCCAGACAGCTGAGAGACCTCGTGTAGGTCAAGGTAGCAGGACAAAGTGAAACCCATCACACAGGGATCAGACTGCTGTGCAAGGGCAATACAGTGCTCTGCTCACCTCCAGCTGTGCTATGGCAGCACTTCGCACACTCCCCATGACAGCTCTGGGCATGTGCCTGCTCCCTCACCACCTCTGAGCCACAACCAGGAGAGGTGCAGAAGTCCCTGCCTGCTTGAAACCAATTACACCGAGATTGAATATGTGTTGCAACTTCATGTTAATTTGGTTATACGCAGGCTTAGCTCCAGGATGAGGCCAGATACAATCCCTGTGGGCTGGCGGGCAGGGACAGGATTCCTTTCCTGCAAAGGCAAAAAGGAAGGAGTTATCCAAACCCACATACGTGTTGCATCTCAAATCCTCTTCTTCCTTCCCATGCATTTCAATCCTTCACTAGGCGACTCACAGCTCCATTCTGGCACTGATGCATCCTATCACAGGGAATATACCAGGTATCCCAGGTGTTTTGACACAGAAGCAGAAGTGACAACAGCAGGCTAGGGCAGTGCTTCGCTTAATCCCCAGTGACTCTAACACCAGCCTGCTTCTGGCTAAGGCCAGGCTGTGTTGAGAAGACACCTGCAGTCAGAGGTCCCCATGAATACACTTTGCCTGGGCCCTCTAGAGCATACAGGGTTGTTTGCATGCTGTGGGCTGCAGTTTGCACCCTGGCTGCAGGGCAGGCTCTGGGCAGTAGTAGGAAACCATGCCAAGCAGGGAAAGCAGACCTATCAGCTGGCTCCAGGGCAATACTCATAGAGTGCCCTCAGGAACAAAAATCCTCACAAAATTCCCTTTGGTTATTCCTGAGGGATAAGTCACTCTAACCTTGGGGCCCAAAGACATTCTGGAATGATGGTAACCCTGGGGTGACTCATCAGCAGACCTTGAAACCGGTGGATATTATTCCTGGCATCCACCAGGAAGCCTCAGCGTGACTTTAAATCATACCTGGCTCCAGAATTAATTACTAAAGAAATTCTTGTGAAGGGGAGAGGTTTTGTTTGTTGATGTTTTTCCTGAAGTGTCCTGCTAACTACAGCCCAGGTGATATCCCAGCCAGACACAGTAGTTTCCCATACAGCTGCTTTTGCAGGGGGATTCCTCCCAAGTCAAAAGGTGGATAAAACACCAACCCAAGATGTCTCTCCATCCCCCTCTGTTGATCCAAGGGATGCTGAGATCCATTTGCTGGTCACTGGCCACATCACCTTAATCCCTGAGCAGGAGAGCAGCCTGGGTTTTGCTGCTTGCCCACCTCCTGCTGGGTGGCACCACAGTGGCTCAGATGTGCTTACACTTCATGTATATATACATTTTATGTGTAAGGATATATATAATGCATACTTATTAATATTATGATAAGTATACTGACATAGGTAGCAAGAAGCTGCATGACACACATACTGCTCTATAGCTGAAGCCTTAACACACATCACACACATATCTATTTACTTAAGGTAAATTCAGAAGGGGAGGAGAGAGAGGAAACTTTGGTCCAGAGATGGACAAAATCCAGTTAAAACCTGAGAGCAGCCAGGAAAAGCACAAGGAAAGAACAAGCCAGCCCAAACCTTCCTCTTCTATTGCACCTCTCACTAAGCCTTTCATTTTAAGTATTGCCTTCATGCTCAGTGCTGCACTGTAAAAAATGCTTCTGTGAGTTAGGACTAAGGCTCAAAATTTCCTTTGATGGTTACAGGAGCAGGCAGAGGAGAAAAAAGCCTTTTAGAGAAGCCAGGACAGAGGTATCTGGATTGCAAGGGATCATGTCCGTGCATCTGCAGATGCTGGATGAGGCTGTGGTAGTGCCAGCTTGGGTCAGTTGAGGTACTTCAGCTCCAATCAGTGCCTCCAAATTGCAGCTGAGTTCCAGGAGCCAAAGGCACACATGGGCTGCTCTCCCAGCAGTGCTCAGAAGTGTCTCAGTTGGAGCTGGACCTGGGGAGCTGCTCCACATAGAGCATTTTCCTTATGGCTCTGAAACACAAGGAGAAAGCAAAACACCCCAGGCTGAAGGGCACCACAGGAGCCTTGCCTTGAGCCAAGGACAAAAAGAGGCCTCACCCACATGGAAGATGTAACCCAAATAATAAGACAAAGTGTACAGAAAGCCAAAAGTCACTCTACTTTGCCTTACAGAACAACTTTTTACTCCACTGTGTGATAACCAAAGACTTGGTGAGAGCTGTGTGAGGTGTCTGCTCTGCCACAGACCACCTGTGTGGATGCAGTTCAGATATTTATTTAGCTTTTATATGCTTTGGTCAACCAGAAAAGAAATAGCATGTCCCTAGGCCACGAGATTGTTGTGAAGGTTAAAAGGCAGGTTACCTTAAATATGGCTTTATGAACTGCTGTGGAAAAGTGCAAAGAGAATGAGTTTCTCTACCAGGACCTCATCAAAGTCTGGGTTTTCCAGCTGGGGTGTCTTAAATTCAGGCTGAATCTTTCTCTCTTGAAGGTGTGGCTGGTGGAGACTCAGTCTCCTGTTGGTGGCAGCTCCCCAGCCCATGGCTGAGTCACTCCAAAGTGATGCTCAGTGGGCAGCCCCCCAATTCTCGAGGTGCTTCCAGGATGCGGAGTGGCAGTGAGACAAACCCATCACCTTTACCACTGGGAATCTCATGGTGAAAGTTTGGCAATCTTGTGTCCTGCTGTAAAGCGAGTCACGGGTAGGTTATACTACCCTAAAAGATCTGCTCATCAACCCCAGCCTTTGTGGGGTGAAAAAAGGCAACCACAAGGCACTGTTAATTTCCTGCATTTCCCTCTCTTTTAGATAAATCGCAAGGATGCTCTGGATTTCAGACCTATAGGCTTCTGGGATTCTCATCAAGGGGTCTGGAGGGAGAGCTGTCTCTCATTAGCAAGGCTGTTTGCATAAAAATAGGAGCATTGGGTCCAATTCCTTAAGCTGGGAGCTACTCTCATGAATATCCAAATGCCCTTATCTCCCACTGGGGCACTCAGTCTCTCTGGGGGTTGAGCCCCCCAAGTTCCTTGCAACTCTGTACAGGCATTTTGGGTGGAGAAGGGGGAGGCTGTATCGGAAAGAAGCAGAGGGGCAATTGTACAAGGCAGGAGGTAATGACCCATGTTGGGAAGCAGCCAAGAGAACAGAAATAGCATATGGAAAAGGCTCTTTGAATTCAGTGTATGTTGCTGATTCTTAGGAATAATCAGCAACACCTCTTTACATGCTGCATTTTTTAGCACAAATTGAGAATAAAACATCCTCTCTGCTGAGACAGCAGAGTCCACATTTCCTTTCCTTCACAGACAGCTTCCATTGGTGTTACAGGTATATTGCATGATATTATCCCACTTCCTTTGCTTGGGATAAATGCCACAATCCCCTTTTCAACAGTAGGGAAACTGAGGAACAGGCAGTTCAACTACCTTGCCCTTGGCCATAGTCCTTGTCAGCGGCGGAGCTGAGACGAAGGCTCAGGAGCTACATGTACTGCTGCAGCTTTATTCTTGTGCTGTGTCAGAAAACATTATGTCTCACTTTGATGCATCCAGATTTTCTTGACATAAATTGCTGAAATCGCTGAGAGAGGCATTTATTTCAAAGTTCAGCACATTATACATAGGGAGAGAGAAGTTGAGTAACTGGAAAAATCAACTTGGAGTTGCATCACCGGGAGCCAGAATGTTTGTTTAGTCCTTTGTGAGATGAAGCAAGCTCCAGTTTGGCCCCATCCAGGCATGATTAGTCTAGAGATAAGGAAGGGTTTCTGGATGGGTCCCTGATACAGAGCAATTTCAGGCATAGATAAACTTTTTTTTGGCGGGGGGGTGGGAGGAGGATGGAGAATATTAGTTTCTTCCCTGTCTGACCTAGCAGACAGTCGTACTGGCTCTAAGACACAGCTTTCAAAATGACCAGCCCTTCCCATGGGCTGTGTTGGTTCACTTCCCCCAGTTCCCATCCTTCCCCAACCTACAATCCCAGTAAATTATAAGCGGAGGGACTTTGCAATAAAAACCCAGCCCAGTAAGATCAAAGGCAACTTTTATCTTCCATATTCTTTGGGGTCCAAAACTCACAAGAGCACAGCTGCTGACCTGAGGTTGCAGCTGTATTGCTCCCAGATGATAAAATAGCCATGACTTCAAGGCCTTCTGTGTTAGCTTAAGGTAAGATGCTCACCTCCTTCCAACTCAAGCAAAGCTGTTCACTAAACTGGCTATACACTGCGCCTGCCTCCTGTCCCAGCATGGGAGGATGCAGGAGAGCAAAACATGAAATTCTCCAAGACTGGTGACTTTAGATTGCAGTCCCACAGTGACAGCTGACCTTGCTGGTATTTCTGACTTCATTTAATTTCACATCTCACATCATGCCACCCAATGTATTCTGCACCCGCAAGGGCAAATCTTGGTTGGCCTTTAAATCACTTTTGTCCTTTAAAGACCCACAGTGTAAATGGTAGAGTGAAAATCCTGCTGTGAGGTTTGGAGTTTTAGGGGCTTTTCTTCAAAAGCTGAGATTTTGTTGTGTCTAAGAATTTAGCTTCTTACCCACCCCACATCTAGCCCTAGCCTTGCTCAGGTTTGCTAAAGAGATTTCATCTTGATGCATTTAAAAGTGAACAGTTGTAATGGGCAAGTCTTGAGCTCCCCTGGTCAAAAAGTCTACAGGGACAGGATTTGAATCCATCTCAGAAAAACACAGAGAAAGAAAAGAGTTACAACCTGCCATCTCTTTGGGGATAAAAACCAGAAGGGACAGTGATTTGGCTTCTAGGAGCAATCACAAGTGAGAAGTGCTGTTCAGGACTATTTAGCCTTTTTCAGCCTGCTGCCTTGGCTGGGCCCATCAGTGGACTTGGCAGTGCTGCTGAAACCACACTCAGAAGAATGAGTCCAAGAAGAAAAGCAATCAAAACCTAAGTGGTCCTGTGCATGGCTGCTGGAGGCTGCATTCCACTGGCTTTGTGCATTGTAGCCAAGCTGTAACACCAGTGCCCACCCTCCTACACTTGCATGTCTTCCAAATCCTTACAAACATCATAATCTCAGCCGCTCTGTCCACCACTTGGAGGGCTAATGATTGCATAGGCTCCATGTCCTAAGGAAACCAAGATAAAAACAATTCAAGTCTCAGAGAAAGCCTGACATTTAAGAATGAAGAAAGTGCAGATCAAATTGGCCAAAACCCACAGTTTCTTCAATCTGTTTCAGCCATTTCTAACATTGCACTTCCCTGCTCTGACCTCTGTCTTTAGAGCCATAAATTTTCCTCGTCGTCTCAGGTCTGGACATTAGGTTTTGGGTTTCAGGGTGGCCATATGATGAAACTGCTACCAGATATTCAACCACTGCCCTGGGGAAGTAAGTGGACATTCATTTGAAACAGGACCAGTTGCTGGTAATCCTTCCCACAGATATACCCTCTATTTGGGAGCTCACATGAAAAGGAGGCTTGGAAGATGCCAAAGCAACAAGGCTTTGGGTTCTTGGCTCTGATGTAAACAAAACCAGTTCATTTTATTTTGCCCAATATCCTAACACTTTTTAAAATATGTACGTTTCAGATGGGAAAGAGAAATATCTCACCTTCCCAGAAAGATAGTTGCACTGACTTCCTCTTCCTTCCTTACGTTGCTGGTGTTTCTTAGCAGCAATCTTCTCCCATGACAGGGAAAAGACATCGGTGGTTCCGGTCCCTTTGCTTTCAGCAAGAAGCAGTGTTTTGTGGACTGACGAGCTCTTACGGTGTTTTTGAGGTTGTTCCCTCTTAGGCAGGCACCTTTCACAGTGGTGGTCCATGAAGGGAGCTATCTTCATTAGCCTCATACAAACAAAAAAGAAATATGCATTCAAAGAGCAGTAAACATTGCAGTGAACTTGCTCTGGGCTTTCTGAGGCAGTTGGCTTGACCTTAGCTGTGCCATCACTCGCTGCCTAAGGGAAGGCTGCAGGGATGCAAGCTGAAATCACAGCTCCTTGCTGGCTGTGCAGCACTCACGAGTCCCACCTCTCATCTCTCTGCTTGCAGAAGTGCTGCCTCCATCTCAGGTCCCAGGGCACATAAGGCACCTCCAGGCTCTGTTTGCTCCCAAACTCATCTTCCAGGTGAAAGAATATGCTCCAGGCAACTCAAAAATTTGTCTTATTTCTAAATTTATTAATATGTCTATCAACCAATTAAACACAAATACTACCCCCCACACAGTGAGGGGGACTAACCCCATGTGAATGGAGATTTTCAATCAGGACAAGGGATTTTTTTTTTATGAAAAGAAAGCTGTGGGTGAGATTTGTTTCTCCTCTTGACCTTGAGAGACCTTTACCTACATTTATTTCTCAGACTTGAATTAATACCATAATAACACAGGGCTGGAAAATTATACTTAAACCTCTCAGCTATTTCTGGGTTACAGAGGCTCTTTCTTTTTTTCACTCTAACCTAGTTTTCCAGTGGAACATTCCCAGCTTTTACAAAGAGACATCCCAGTTTTCCTCCCTATATAATTATATAAAGTCTGGCCTATATTCGTGCCCTTTTGCTCAGTCACCTTTAATGTCAGCAAGGGATGCTGCTCCCTTTGGAGAGGTAAAGAGCAGGAGGAAAGACTGAGACTTCACCCCTGCTTCTGCCCTGAAAATAGTCTGGGTAAGAGTCACTGCCAGAGTCTGTGAAAACTCTTATTAGTGTGGTTGGCTGCAATTCAGTTGCCAGAATCAACTAAGTCCCACTATCATGAGGGTCCCATGGCTGTAAATATGAAAGAACCATCATTGCTCCAGGGGATGGGGTGAAGATCTGGAGAAGGTCCTCCAGAGACAGAGTGGTGCTGTCGTGGCACAGGATGGGTTTTTCTTTCCACTGTAGAGACATGCATGGGGCTGATGAGGAGTCTAAAATCACAGAAGGGCTGTGGTGATTTGTTCCGTATCTTTGCAAGTTGACTAGCTTATAAAAAGAAAATAAAGAAGAATTTAAAAATGGGGGGAGCTCTGCAGTGCTGTATCTTGTAGGGCAGAGAGGGAACATAGGGTGTTCAAGTTGCAGTCCTCCAAGAAATGTTAAAAATAATGGGTCTTAAACCCCATTTCAATTTCTTTTGAATCTTGTAGGTGCCACCAAATAAATATTTACAAGTTGAGGTTTTTTTAATTGACCAGCAGGTTAAGGGAGGTGATTCTCCCCCTCTACTCCACTCTCTTGAGACTTCACCTTGTGTACTGAATCCACCTCTGCAACCCCCAATATTAAGAAGGACGTGGACCTGTTGGAGTGAGTCCAGAGAAGGCCATGAAGATGCTCAGAGGGCTGGAGCACCTCTGCTGTGGAGACAGGCTGAGAGAGTCTGTTCAGCCTTGAGACCTTAGGGCAGCTTCCGGTACCTTAAGGGGCTGACAAGAAAGCTGGAGAGGAGCTTTTTGCAAGCATATGTAGGGATAGGACAAGGGGGTGTGGATTTAAAATGGATTGATTAAATTTAAAGGTTTAGATTAGATATTATCAAGAAGTTCTTCCCTGTGAGGGTGGTGAGACCCTGGCACAGGTGCCCAGAGGAGCTGTGGCTGCCCCATCCCTGGCAGTGTTCAAGGCCAGGCTGGACGGGGCTTGGAGCAACCTGGTCTAGCGGAAGGTGTTCCTGCCCGTGGCAGGGGGTTGGAACTGGATGAGCTTTAAGGTCCCTTCCAACCCAAACAATTTTAGGATTCTGATTGCTTGTTTGGTTTTTTGCTGTTCAGTTGGTTTTGTTTGGTTGGTTTTGATGTTTGGTTTGGTGTTCTGTTCTGTTCTGTTCTGTTCTGTTCAGTTGGTTTTGTTTCATTGGTTTTGGTGTTGTGTTTTTCTTTTTTTTTCCAGGGGAATGAAGAGAAATGCAGGGTAGGGGATATTCATCCACAACTGCATATTATCCCATCCCAAGGAGATTTGCATTTTCTGGACATGCAGGAACTTCTCTGGGGGAGAAATCCCAGGGGAGGCATTTGGCATATGCAGACCTCAGCACCAGTCACTTCCAGCTTTGGTCTCATTTCCTCCATACCACCAGTGTCAGAACAAAAGTAAATTCAAATCACTGGTATTTCCAACTTCAACCAGCTCTTTCTGCTGCTGTCAAGGGGCTTTGAGTCAGGCCACCACATCAGCAAAACTAAAGTTTGACAAAATCGACGCCTTGTGTGTTCAGAAAATATCTGCAGAGCTAGCCATGACTAAGAAAGTCTGTTTGGCCCCTTGCCTTGTTGGGCAGATCAGAAGAGATGGGCAGATCTGCACACTCAGGGTGCCTTTTTATATTACCAGGCTTTTGCTGAGTGGTGTTGAATTGCCACCTCTAACAAGGAGCACCAGAACCCTGTGGTAGATATAGGGGAGTGGGCTTGCTTTGCTATGGCGCCGACTCTGCAACTCTGCCATGGGGCCAGGAAGGACTATCTGGCTCCACAGTCTCCTGAGTCATTTTATTTCAGCGTTGTGAGAGACAATAAAACAGGACCCAAACCGCAGCTGTAGCACTAAGACCGGTACTCTCTCCAGAAACACTGGGCTCCAATCACCCTTGGCTAGAGGCCCGGAAAGTCTGGACACTTCTGTCCTGGGTTGAAACAGCCCTTTCCTAACTTGTTACTGGCAGCCCTCAAAAACTGAGGAATCATGACTCAAACTAATGGACAAATTCCTCCAACTAGCTTTTATTCATTAAAAATAAAAGGGAAAAATAAAATGGGATTATATGGTGTTTTGCATCTTCTGGTTGCTGCCCACAGCCGGCATGTGTGCGCCTTGCCTTGCACAGGAAGCCCAATTTGGTGCCAGCCCACCTGAGATCAAATGATACGAGTGTAAAATGTGAGGTCTGCTTAAGGATGAAGGGGGTGGGTGAAGAACACCCTTTCTTGGAGGGGGACACACCAGACTATTTTGGACTGTTTTGCTGTATTGCACAGTTCCCTCTACAGGTTGCAGCAAGAAACACTGGGCACCCTGGGGATGACTGATGTGGTGGGAAAGAAATGCAAATAAGGGCAATAAAAAACTAGCAGCTGGTTAAGGAAGGGGCTTTGGTTCTGACTGGGAGGAAGTTTGCTCAGCTGGTTTTCAGGTTGATTTGGACAAATCCCTTCCAAAACTTTAGGCTTGGTTTTAGGATTATAATATCCCTGGTTTTCATAGATCAGATTGGATGCTGACTGAGGCATGACAATCTTACACCTCAGGTACTACCATAACATAGAAAATAATTAGTATGATTAGTAGAAATAATAATAATAGGAATCTCCTCTAAGGCTTTTGGCCATCACTATGGGACAATTATTGGTTGGCAGTCAGTTAAACCCTTTGCACATATTTTCCTCCTGCAGGCAGACTCACACTTTTGCGAGGAATTTGAAGGATGCACCAGCAAAAGACCTGAGAAAACACAACACCATCACAGAGGTGTGAATCTTTCCACCCCATGCTTGGTGGTGTGCTTGTGTTGCCACCTCCCCGGCCACCTCAAGCTTCTGCAAAGGCTGTAAACTTGACTGATGACAGCAGCTGGCAAAATTCAGCCCACCCAAGAAAAAGGGGCACCTTTGCAAGTAAAGAGGTCAACATGAGGGAGGCATCTGTTTCTCTGTGGGCATCTCACTCTTGTTGGCCACACTGAAAATCCCAGCCTTGGTGGGCAGCAAAGAGCTGAAGCTGCTTGTAGCACTGGCTTCCATAGAACCTGATAATGGATGAACAGAGAAGGTTGTGTTTCATCTGACACCAGGGGATATATTATATGTTTAGATCAGGCAAGTTGCTGAATGGACAACCAACACAGAACACACAGTCACACATTTGCATGTATTTTACTCCCAGCCATGCTACAAGACAAGGGACACCCTTCCCTCTGGCTGGTGCCCAGCATCCTTCAGTGGAGCTCAGCTGACAGAGCAAATATTTCTCAGGGTGACAAGCCATCTCTTATGGCTTTAGGTGTCTTTAGCATAACCAGAAATGTATTTTTTCCCCTCTCTCTATAAAAAATTAGATTTAACCATGATTTGGCTGAAAGCCAAAAAAGATATCTTCCCGAGAAACATCACAACATCAGCAAACAGAAATTGGATGTACTGCAGCATGAAGTATCTGGTTTCCCAACTACTTTGGCAAGTGAACAGACACTTGGTCAAAGAAACAATCATTTTTTGAAGAAGAGGGTCAGTGGAAATTTTTGGAGTACTCTATCTATCTGTCCCCCAGTTTTGTGATCTGGTCTGTGTACACAGCAGTTGTCTCACAGGGAGGTTAAGGAAGGGGAAGTCGGTGCCCTTTCCCAACACCACAGCAAAGCACCAACCCTCCCCTCTCCCCTCAGACTTGGGTCTGGATACTGATTTTCTGCACCCATCACTTGGGTGACAGGTAGGGGCTTCGTAGGAAAAGCTATAATACATTAAAAGTGTCTTACCCTTGAGTTACCATCCAACAAATACCAGTTTAGAGATGTTCTATGCCAGGTCTGTGTGCAGACCAGTATGTTCGAGAACCACTGCTGCACTCTTATCACTCAGAAATTTATCTATACTTAGGTCCAGCTGTACTTTGTAACCTCCATGACAACTGGCACTGAGTTGCACAGGTCAGTTCTTTCTCTCGTGTGTGAAATCCAGCCTGGTCCTTATCTGGACTTAGCTAACCCGCCTCCTAATCGTAAAACACTGGCAGCAAGCAGCGGAGCGCTCACGGCGGTGTTTGGAGCCAGCTCTCCTACTACAAAGGGCTCGTCTTTCTGCAAGAATGACCACAGTCTGTTTAGAGAAGCACTATGAATTTATACCACAAGTAATTACAGTGATACTATAACTTTGAAAAGAAATCCATGAAGGGTATTTTGCGATGATATTTCTTTGATTATTCTTAATTGCTTTTGACTCACCAATGCAGACTCCAAATTAATGAGCTCTTATGGTACCACGGAGCCTGGATTATAAACATAGACAGCAACCAAAACAGTCATGATAATGAACCACACGACGGTGATGCTTTTCCCCCTCGGCTCTCCCTTTTCTTCCCACCTCCCTCCTGACTTGCAGCAACAGCAATGCTGTCTGCTTGTCGTGCTGTGATGGATTTCAATTCCCTGGACCCTCCACAGCATTTGCTTTCAAAAGACAAATGTTTTGGAGGAATTATTAAAGAAGAAAAACAGGCTGGCTCCCACTTGCTGTCTCTTGCCTCGCACTTTGATGGCAGGCCTATTTTAGCAGGGATCATCCTCTGGGTGTGTTTGCATTACTCCTGGCATGCTGCAGCCCTTGTCTAGGATGGGACATAAGCAATTAAACGCAATCAATAATGCCTACCCTGAACTTTAAAGCATACTTTATTCTCACAGAGCAGGACAGCACCATACACACTGATAATCCCTCACAGCTGTTACACAGCCTTTCTTTTCTTTTTTCCTTTTAAAATCTGAAGCTGGACAACACTCGAGAGCAGAGCTGAGCCATGGGAAGGTAACGGGTGCTGCCAGGAGCCGAAGGGCAGCCTGAGGTCCCAAGCCCTGCATTCCCACCTCAGCTGGAAGCACCAGCTAATGGTAATGCAAAAAGCTGCATTTTTTGTAAATCCTTCTTTTTCCCTGGAGCTCAGTGACAAAGGGGATTCAGTGCCACCCGTCAGAGGAGACCTGTGTGCAAGCCCTCTTGGGAAAGGGAGCTGAGGAAGCTTGTGAGTCCCCTGTGAAGCTCTGGGATGGTGTCTTAATTTGTGCTGTGCACCAAGGAATCCCCTTTTTTCTAGGGACTGTGCAGCACCCAGCACAGGCCTGGTTTGCAGCCAGCAGTCTGGCATGCAACAGTCATAAAATAGCCATTTGTGGAGCCTTCTTTCCAATTGCTTTCCCTGGAAGTTAGCCTGGCTGCCAGGACCTTTCTTATCTTGGATGAGCCCTGACTTTCAGATGATCTTGTCATCCTCGTCCTCGAAGTTCCTAATGTCTGCGTTGTTTGAAGGAAAAGAAGAACGGTATTGGTACACAGAGGGAAACACCGTGGGTTTGGTTTGCTTTTTTGTCTGAATGCTGTAAACAGGTTCCAGACACAAATAATTATTTGTAAGTCACGTTCCTCTATCTCAGAGGAACCATTTCTGTTCTGCAATCTTTTGCTGATGCAGCAAAATAAGAAAAACAGCCTGAAGGGGAGAAGCAAACATCCCAGGCTCCTCTTCCTAACCCAGAGAAAGCCCTGAGTGAGAACAGCTGCTCAGCAGAAGTGTCTCTGAACAAGAGTGTTTTGAATTAGTAGGATTCAGGCTAATTAAAAGACTATAAAGACGTAATTAAAAGAACTGAGACCAAGCTATATTAAATTAGTCCACCAGCCGCCTTCCGAGCCATCTCAGAAGGATGCAGATGGTTGGTTGCACCTCCTAAGTCCAAAGCACCTCTGTGCCCTGAACACACCAGCCAGAGCAAGAGCTGGTGATGGGGTGGGTGAGTTGGGGAAGGGGCTGCAGGGTGAGGACAGCCCCAAGGCAATCCACCCCAGTCAGAGTGGGGATAAAGGGGATGTACCCTGGGGACAAGGCCAGTCTCCCAGCAAGGTGACATATGGGCAAGTGGTTCAGACTCCGGGATTATTTCTTCCCTCTCGTGTCGCTGTTTTGCTTGTGCTCCCGCAAGGATGGGAGTTGTGATGGTGGTGGGAAATCCTCGATTAAAGCACCCTGCTGCTCGAAAATGAGCTCTGAGGCGCTCCTGGCCCAGAGGCTCGTCCACAGCCTCGGGGATGGCTGCAATGACAGCGGCATCCTGGTGAGAGCACTGGGGAGTACAGCTAAGCGGGTTGTGGGGGGAGAGAAATAAGGGGGAGGAGGAAAAAAAAGGTGGAAAAGAGAGGGAGAGAATGGAAAGGGAGTGACACACAAAAAAAACGGAAAAGGAGAGAAAGTGAAAAAGATAAAAAGAAAGACCACAAAGGAAGATAAAAGTGGAAGAAAAGTACAAAAGAAAAAGGAAAATAAAAAGAGGGGGAAAAAAAGAAAAAATAAAAATAAATAAAGGAAAAGAAGGACAGATAAGAAAAAGAAAGACGATAAAGAGGAAAATAAATAGAGGAAAGCAAGAGAGGAAGATAAATACAGGAAGAAAAAAAAAGAGAGAGGAAGAAAAGTAATTAAATGGAGATAAAGAAGGAGAGAAAGAAATAGCAAAGGGAATATGGATGCCTCCAGCTGCTCAGAATCAGCAATGCTGCCCCTCCACAGCTGTGCTTTCCATGTCTGCCCTCCTGGGCTGCAGCCCTGCATGGCACATGAATGGCTCCAGGCGCATGGGGACCATCTGCCTCACGAACAGACCGTTTGGGCCAAGGAATGTTTGCTGGGATCACCAACATCCTCTTGCACACAGGAAAAGAGGCTCAGGTGAGGTCAGGCATCTGAGGACCCAGGCTGGTCCACCTTGCAGAGGCCTGGTCTGGCCATGAAATTTGCTGTACCCAGATGAGGACAATCTGCAGAACACAAGAAAGGTAAAACTTGCTTTCAGTGGCAAAAAATGCTACTATGTGATGGCAGATGTGGACAGAGCTGACTTACAGCTCTTGCTCACAGCTGCTGAAGTGGTTCTCAATAGCCACAGCTGCTCATGCACCCGGTTTTGCCGGCCGACGGCAAGTTCAAAACTTCCAAATGCTTCCTCTCTTTGTGCTGTGGAAGCCAAAAGTTAGGAGATTCTCCATGAATCCAGGATTTTAAAAATGCTGCTTGGAGACAAAAGAAGGGCTTTTAGTTCTGAGCACTGTCTGGAAAAAATCCCATTAAGAAATCTGGAAGTGAAATATATTGTAAAGTGGGGAACATAGAAAGCTGAGAAACTAAAAGAAGTGTTTCTTTGAAAAAAGTTAGAATCAGCCTGGTTTGAGTTTGGGAAATGCTTCTTCCAGGGCAAAAAAATAAAAACCAATGTATTTCATAGCAGTTTGGCTGTTTTGCTCTAGTAAATAGTAATAGTAATAATAATAGCAAAAACAAAACAAAAGGGGCTGGGCAAAATATGTGTAAAATCTAGAATAGCTAAGAAAAGGATTTTTTTTTTTTTTTTTGTCTCACATATCTCTGTCTCCCTGCTGAAGGGTGAAAGGAGAGGCTATGGTGCAAACCCACTGTGATGGAGAATTTACACGGCTTTGTGCCCCTGCCATCAAAATTGGGATGACACTGGATTGAGCTTGCCCCACACCAGGATGGATGTGTGGGCTCCACTTTCTCAAACTGCTGCATGGCATGCTTATTAAAAGAAATGATTGTTTTTAAGGAGAAAATCTTCTTCCTCTCACAGTACACTATAAATGGAATGATCAGTAATTCACATGCTGTTGTGGCTATAAACCTTTGTGCTGTAAGTCATGCTAGTACCAGCCCTGACAAAGAAAGCAGGTGATGAGCAGCTTGTGCTATTCAGTTAATGGGAGAAAATGCTTGCAAAGCCCAAAAGGAGAGTTTGTGCAGAATGAAGGGTTTCTCCACTGCTCTCTTCAGGAAATGCAATTCACACACATTCTCTGTGTCTGTCTCTAAACCAAGTTTGAGACAATCAGTAGGCACCCATTAGCCCTAAGAATAAGCACATGAATAAATGTGACAATAGACCTCATAGCAGCCTTCCGATATCTGAAGGGGGCCTACAAGGATGCTGGGGAGGGACTCTTCATTAGGGACTGTAGTGGTAGGACAAGGGGTAATGCCTTAAACTTAAACAGGGGAAGTTTAGATTTGATATAAGGAAGAAGTTCTTTACAGTGAGGGTGGTGAGGCACTGGAATAGGTTGCCCAAGGAAGTTGTGAGTACTCCATCCCTGGCAGTGTTCAAGGCCAGGTTGGACAGAGCCCTGGGCGACAGTTTAGTGTGTGGTGTCCCTGCTCATGGCAGGGGGTTGGAACTAGGTGATCTTAAGGTCCTTTCCAACCCTAACTATTCTATGATTCTATGATGCAGAATCACCCACCCAGAGAAGCTGCTTTTGGTGTTTACATCATATTAGACACCAGCAAAGTCACCTTACAAGACAGACACTAAAAGAGAAGTAGTCTTCAGTGTCAGTCCTGCTCAGGGAACTATGAACTTCAAAATAACCCAAAAAACTGGAGAGTGATGAGAACTGGGTTTCTGGGTTCACTGGGATGTGATTGAATTTCCTAGGTTCACGCATGAGCTGTGATGATGCCTGATACTCTTGATACATAGCAGCTGCAAGCATTTGCTGACTTCAGTGGTTGTTAGTTTGTTTTGTCATTAAAAGGTAGTTGCACTAATACAATTGTATAACAGTATTCAAAAGTCTTCAAAACAGGGGTTAAAAAAGCAACCATATGTGAAATCCATTGTGAGTCCATGGCATCCTCTTCAGCTGAGCTTGAAGGTCAGCTTGTGGCACACTACAAGCTTCACAGCTGGTCATGTCATACCTCAAGGGGTATGGCTGTACCCACTCTGCAGTGTGGGAGAGCAGGAGGATGTAGATTTGAACCTGCCAGCTTCTAATTTTGCCCATTACCCCTAATTCTTCTATTTTACAAGCAGTCAGTTATCTCTCAGGACTTCTCTAGACTTCTCTTGTGTCTCTCCTTCTTTTCTGAAGTGGAAAATCTCTCCTTACAGACCATCAGCCAACTGTGTTACTTTCCATGCATCTTTCTCAAACATCCTATTTCCTTTTGGCACTGTGGACCAAAACGGCATCTAAAACTGACAACGACATCCTAAAGTCTCTTCCAACCTGCATAATCCAAAGAAGGCTCATGTGGACGCACCAGAGACATTTGTAGCAGTATAATGATATTTTCTGCTTTGTTCTCCACTTCTTCACAATACTCAACATTTGATTTGATTCACAACGACAGAGACTGTGGCTTGATGCAAATGTCCTGAAAGGTGCCCTGTTGTACAGCCTGAGAAGGCTTAAGGCATGGATGCATGCCCTTTCCTAGTGCCAGCTGGACTGGCTGAGATGACTTTACCCAGCCCCCTGTCACTGCCTGCCTTCTCCTCTCTGGTAGCTGTGCTGCACATGCAATGGAATCCTAGCTCATGGCAGTCTGAAGAAGCTGGGAGTTGGCTTAAACAGCTTTAAAATGGTAGGTCTTTGCTAACCCAGCTTTCTAAGCAGGAGTAGAAAGAGGGTGAAAGTTGCCAGTGGTGCCAGTGGTACCAGTGGAGGGTCTCCATGTTATGCCACCACTTTTTCCAAGCTGGAAGAACAGCGGGCAAAGCAGAAAGGAAACCCCTTGGAGGCTGGAGACAAAATCTGGTTTCTATAAGGTGCTTGTGAAAGAGGCTTGCAAATAATGTGGACAAGCAGCAGGACTAGGGCAGTGCCCCCAAGATCCCTCCCAAGTGTTGCAGTATCATCGAGGTCTTGGTGAGTCGCATCCTCAGAGTGTGCGATCAACATGCAGATGTCCCCAGCTACCAATGAACCTGGAGCACAAGCTGAACTTCCCCCAAACTTATAATCAACCACTGACTTGAAAGGGAACCCCACCTGTCCTCTCCTCCCCAACTTCATCTGAGAACAGAGGCACTGATATGCTCTCAAAGAGGCTGCACTTGTGGTATTTTTGACCCAGCTGGAAGAAGGATGAACCGTAAATCTCACTCGACAGCCTAATCTCATTATATTTCCAAGCTCAGTTTCCAGGCCAAAGGGGTTTGGCTAAGCTTCAGAGAAGCATCTGAGCTCTTAGATGCTGCTCCAAACCAACCTCCTAAATCTTTAGATGGTCACCCTCTTGTTGTCACTAGCTGTGACTAGCCACAGTGTAGTAAGACACACAGGCCCAACATGTGGTCACACAGATGCTCATCAATACCAACCCTCCATGAAGGTATTACAAGCACCGCCTGAAGAGGAGGTATTGAGGGGATTTGTCACAAAAAGCATGAACTGGCTGTTGCTAAGAGGCCAAGAAGCAAACCATCTCTCTGTGAACCTGCTGGGGGGGATGTGATTAGTGGACCGCCAGCAACCAGCAGTCACCCTCCAATTGCCAGCTGGAGAGGACATGGCCTTGATGGGTATCCGCTGGGGTTCCTGGGCAAATTGCAGAAGGCCTGTGTAGAAAAATCAGATAGTAGCAGGAAATCCTGGATTGCTTATAAAGTCAGAAGCCTGTGTTGAAGTGCGATGGAGACCACCACTGCAGAACCAAGGCAGGGCTGGTTTTGCATGTGTCTCTGTCCTGGTGGTCTGAAGAACAAAGAAGAATCCAGGAGGGTGAGCAGACCTTGGGAACAGAAGGAGGTTGCCTCTGTAAAGATGAGCCAAATCTTCTCCATCAGCCTGGGAACTGGGGAAGAAAGCTGGGAGGGGAGTGGTGGTTTCACTTCTCAGTGCTTTGTGCAGGCGCTGCCTTGGTGTTACGGTTCATGTAGGATTGCAGCAACCCCCTCTCAGCAAGGAACAGACTCCAAAGCTTCCTAGGATAACTCAGGCCATGCTCTGTCATAATTTTGGCAGGGTTTTGCCTTTCATCTCTTCGGGATGCAGCAGCAGGGACAGGCAAGAAGCTCCCGTTACCTCTGGAGGAATTGACCCTTGCTCTCCAACAACATGCAGGACAAGGAGGGATTCACCCTTTTCACATTGCATTTCCCTGACTTTAGGAGCTCTGCTTCAGCCCACAGTGGTGTTCCCAGAGCCAGCTGGCTTGCCTCTGTGTATCCAGACTGCATGGACCAGCAGATCCCAGGCATGGCCAGGCTTTAGTCATGCCCCATTCGCTCGAACGGAAGGGCCAGCTGGCTCATCGCAGACCAGCCAAGCAGCCTCTGCATGGACCCCATGATGGACCCGCTAGCACAGTACTGCTCTTACCAGCTCTCTCCCTTCAGGAGCATTGTCCCGGAGAGGGCATCCTCCCTGAGTCAAACCAGGCATCGACCCCCCCGCCAAAACCTGCATCTCTTGGGCCTGTTCACTAAAGGGCTGCCAGTCTCACACACCCAACAGAGGATTTCTGGTTGAATGAAGGATCGGTGTTTTTTCTCTGAGCATAACAAACTGTTTTGTAAGTCATGCAAGAGAGTTGAG
Source organism: Nestor notabilis (assembly GCF_000696875.1). Lineage (NCBI taxonomy): Eukaryota > Metazoa > Chordata > Aves > Psittaciformes > Psittacidae > Nestor > Nestor notabilis. Next base: position 127,665 of record NW_009915970.1, read on the forward strand.
TTGCCTTAAGGACATGCTTGATCTTTCTGTACATGCAGTCATCTTCTCCTGTCCCACTGGTATCTGGATGGTTCTTCTGTGCTCCAAGAGGAGATGTTTCTCACGGAATCTCAGCCCTCAAACTTTTAAATCAATTTTAAATATTATTACCACAGAGCGCATAAATCATCCTCTGGGTTTTTGTGTCAGGGTTTGTTTATTTCCTCTTCATATTCAAGTTATTATTGACTTTGTTGGGTACACAGGCTCCTGTTCTGGGCTCTTGTTTCTGGGCTGGTTTGTGTAACAGTTTGGATTCCCAGGGCAGCTGCTTTGTAACAGGGATCTTTGGGGGCTACAGGGAACATCAATGTGATGAGATTCTTATATACATTTTGCATCAGCATAACTCCGTTGGGTACACTTTGTACCACGTAAACCCAGCTCTCGGAGTGTAACCTCTACTAAGCAGGGCTTATTGCAGCAGCCAGAAATGAGTATGAGTTTGATCCACCAAAGACATTAAACATGCCACATTTAGTCAGTTCACTCACTGAAATATCTCATCAGTCTGTAACACAGATCCACTTAAATCAACCCTTGAACCAAAGTTCAGGAGAACGACATTGAAGAAAACAAAGGGAAGAAATTCCCACTTGTAACATGAGCAGCTGCTACTGGCTTCTAAGATAAATGAGCTCTCCATAATACAAGAGGCATGATGGGTCTCTAGTGTCAAAATGTTGTCAGGGGACAGGAACCTGTGAAAGGATTTTTGATAGAAGCCCTACCAACTAGCTTTATTAGTATAAAAATTCAAGGTCACCAGCTTTACCACTTTACCTATTTCTTCTGATTCCTAAAGGCCACAACTGGGGTTTACACACTGCAGCGGTGGGCAGAGGACAAATGTGTTATGTGAGCTGTAGGCAGCAGAGATTTCATTTTATTTTCATGTCTGCCAACGCATGGATGTTTTCCAGAGACGAGAGGCAATGGGTCAGGAGGTCGCATGGCTTGTGGGATGAATCCCAGTGGGCATGGGGGTCTCCATCCTAGCAGAGACCCCACTGCACCCAGGGCAGTGTTACACAGGGACCAGAGGGGACAAGGCAGAAATTATAACTCTCCTCTCCTGTATGTTTAATGTGCCCCTCAGCTTGAGTGCATCAGTCCTGGAGTGAGCCAAGGGCTTCTCCTAGCCCCCCTTGGGGTCTGGTGTCCAGCTGGGGCTCTGAGCAGCTCAGGAGCCAGGAGCAGTGTGCCAGCTGCTCTCCCGCGGTCAGCAGGGACACGTCAGCACTGGAGCTTTGCAAACACCAAGCTGCCAAGTCTCACACGTCAGCCGTGGGATGCCGAGCACAGTGGGGTCCCAATGCCCAGCTGTACCTTACAGAGCTGGGGGGGTGTGAGTCGGGGGCCTCACTGCAGCGATGGGAGCATGGCACAGGCCAGGCTCCCACCAGAGAGCCTGTGGGACACTGTGCCTTGCCTGCTGCAGGAGACATGCTGCTCCTTAGATCACCTCCAGTGATGAATCTATCAGTCCTTTAGTTAAAAGAACAACAAACACACTAAATCCTGTGCTTCCTCGTTGGCAGCACATGCCATTCCCAGCCCCAAAAAGCTCTGCTGCCAGCCCTGCCCTAAAAGAGGGGAAAATTGATGTTGACACTGCCTGTGTCGTAATTGGCCTTTTAACTAAAGGGCTGAACTCTTTAATTAGATTAATAGGGGCCTATGCATTGCCTCTGATTTCTTTTGGGGGCAGAGTTGGGCAGGGACCCTTCCAGGGCACAGCACTGTCTCCCACTGCATCTGGGCATCCTCTGAGCTTCAGCCTGGTATTCCACACCTCCTGCTGCCACTGTTCCTGTGCCTGGCAGGGTCGTCTCATTTGTACCATTGGAGATGCATGGGACAAAGCAAGGAACTGTATGTGGGTATGTGAGCTGGGCTTGTTCCCCCCCACACTCCCTTTCCTCCTCTCCCCCTAGTTTGCTGTTTCTAAATTAAGCTGGGGTGTTTAAGAGCAGCTCAGAAACAGCACAGGAAGAGAGAGAGCAGGGAAGAAAAGGAGAAAGGAGAAGCCCTCACTGCTCTCCCTCTGCCTGAGAAAATAATTTAATGTGAAGTGTCACCTCAAAGAGTTAAATCAACCAGAGTACATTGTAAAAAGGCATTTTAGCCATTTCCATAGATAATGGTTAGGTCATGTCAAGATGTTGGCTTTCATGAAGCTATCAAGCCATCCATAATTTAATGTTTAAAATGCAACCTTAGCAATACAATTAATACCATTTTATTAGCCCACAGAGGCTTCATGTAACTACTTAGAGCCATATAACACCAGCCCATCTCACAGACCCATATAAATTCCTCTGGTAAGATAAACTTTCAGGTCTGCAGTTGCAGGCACTGAAAATCTGCAGAGCCAGCAGAAAGTAAATGGCTTTCCTGTTTGATAGAGTATCACTTTGGAGGAACGTACCTCTGGCTTCTCTGCAGAGAAATGTGCCTGGTGCCAAGACCTTGGAGAGGAGGCAAGTACAGGACATACCTTGCGAGCAGCACTAAATCATCTCTTCCTGCTTCCCACCCTCCCTCTCCCTGGGTATCTCTGTCTCTCTCACACCCACACTGGCGTACACACACACACTCACACATTTCCTCTCTCAGTGAAGGGAGCAGGAACAGGAATATCTGTGCATGTTGCACTGTTTTTGAATTAAAACCCTCCTGTCTGCCTGCTGATGGGTTGCTGTTACTTAAGCATCCCGAACCAGATGCCCCAGCCTCGCCATCCCAGACCCCAGTAGCTTGCCTGTCATGTTGAGCAGCTTAGGTTTAGACACCTGCAGCTTGGATGTCTTCATCTGAGTGAGATATTCCTGCTCCTGCGATAGGCAATGCAGAGTGAGAAGCATACGTAGTGTGTTACCCACTTGTCCCACTGGGGATATCTCCTTTAGGAAGAGCTGAACCATGAACATCACTGACCAAGTCTTCACTGAGGAGCAAGGGCATCATCCTGAGACAAAATCTGGTCTTTCTAACTTTTCTCACACCAACGTTCTGCAGTACCTGCATCTCCCTCTTCTCTACTGTGAGATCCTGCCCTGTGACCCCTTCTGGGACCTGGCACGAGGATCCTGTAAACGGAGGGATCCAGCAATGTAGGCCTGATGAAAAGCCCCTCCAGAGACCACAACAGGAGGGTGGCTGTAGGAGCTGTTGGGGTCCTAGCCAGTACAGTCCTTTTTATGGTTGGTCTTCAGCCAGCTGTGAATCCATAAAGAGCATCCCAGATTGCCCTGGCTTGTTAACTCAGTGTAACTCAGCCCAAGGCAGCCCATTTATTTGCAAAGCCTTGAAGTGAACCTGATTCTTCTGCTAGACACATGCCTGCAGGGCTGCTCACCCACGGACAGGAGCACAGAGCCAATTAAGCATGTTAGCGTGGAGTCAGGCCAGACTAATTGTGCCATGATCCTACTGGGCCCTGTGAGCATCCCTTTGGCTTGTTCAAACTACAGCCATTTCACCTTCAAGGGCATCTGAATAAACCACGTTTTCCCATAGCCTGGTAATGGCACCAGCACCACTCAAATCTCATGTGGAGCTGCTGTGCATCAGGTGCTGCACACCACAAGTGCCATCCCAGCCCCAAGGCAATTCAAGACCAACATGAAATAAAACAAAAGTAGAAGTATTAACCGACTCGTATTGCAGATGAGCAGTAGAAAGTGGAGCTGGCTTGATCCCAACTCAGAGAAGCTGTGGCAGAGGGGAGATTCCATGGCTCCCAGATCTGTGATGATGTCCCCACTGAAACCACCCTATTCTTGTACTTATTTACCTCAGGGTGTATCTCTGGGATTGCTTGCCTATCCACCAGCAGAATGAAAAGCCGCTCCTGGCATTGTCATCTCTGCGTGTTTCATATTCTCCATATTTCTCTCTCTTAAATACCCATCTTCTGGAATCAGTTGCATGTCATCTTTTATGTTGGAAATACTTTCTGAGTTTGTCTGGCTGTGCTGGAATCTGTCTGGCTGAAGCTGGGATCTGGGAGGCTTAAAGAGGTCCAAATTCACAGGGCAAAGAAGCATTCTTCCTTCCCCCGCCATAGCTGCATTAGTGATTTGTTAAATCTCAAGGTCGTGTGGTGACATAAGGACTTGGGGGGATGCAATTCTGAGTGCGGGTTCTCATCACCTGTGTTTTCCATGCACCCCCAACATACAAAGACATTGGAGTAAAAGAGAAGAAGACAAGTATGTTTTACAACTGCAGTGATCGAGACACTTAATAAAAAGTAAATGGTTTCCCTGCCCTCAAATTTCCTAAGCTTAGGGCCAGCCTTCCTTTTTATTCTAGCCTACACTTCCTGTGCATTTTATTTTCGCCACACTAATGCAAACACATACAGTGAAGATAGACCAGGCATCCCAAATCAGTCTAATGAATGTCTTCATCTGAGAGGACTGTCTTTCGTAATGACTGAGAGAGATGAGAAATATAACTCTCTAGCTTAGCTCCCCAAGAAGCAGCAGGACCCCAAAGATATGAAAAAAAAAGGAACAATTCATCAGAAGCAGCAGGAGAGAAAAGATAATTAGAGCCGGAGACGTGAAGAATGAAAAGCTGAGCATGGAGGGCACTTTAGGGAGAAAAAGGAGGGGAGCTCAAAGAGCCACAAGCCTAAATCTGTTGTGTGAGCCACAAGACTCACTAAACACCTGCATGAGAAGGAAAGAGCTTGTGCCTGCTGAATGCTGAACAAAAACAGGCTTCGGGGGAAAAGTACCTTTCTCATTTATTGATTTTGTTCCTGGAAGATGTCTTCCTTCATTTCTTCCCTCATTCCATCTTCCCTTCCTTATTTTCTGCCTACAAGTAGGAGCTGGCCCTGGCTGCCCTCATTTGCAGAGATGCCAGTGTTTATGTTTTCACTCCATCTCCCCCTCCCTCCTGCTGCCTCTGCTCCCCCTCAGCATCAGCAGCACCTTCCTCAATGGAGCAGGGAGGTGATTTGGCTCAGGCTGGGGGCCTGCTCTGATCCTAACACAATGCTGGGCATTCTCCACACCCTGCAAGTCCAGGGTGAGACATGATGCCCTGCTGCCTGTATGAGCTGCCCATCACATAGGGCAATAGCAAGAAACCATCCCTGTGCTTGCTACCAGATTGATCCCTGATCGATGTTGAATCAGGGCATGGAAAGGACAGAGAAAAGCATAAGCCAGTCCATGCTAACCTAGCAGTCCTGCCAGGAGCAGCCAAGCTCCAGCACCCTCTAAGCCACTGTATAAACAACCAAGCAAGTCTTGCCCTGCAGCACTCACAGTCTGAAAAGCCAAAGGATGGAGGGAGATAACCTTTTTCCTTTGTTTTTCGAAGAAGTCTCCCCAGAGTCTTTAGGCAGTTTTGTTGCACAGAAATCTGAGGTGTCCCGTACAGGGGATGAGCACCCAGCCTTCTGCCCATGGGTAGCACGGATGTGGCTTACTGGGCTGATTACATTCACCATGTGCAGTATTTTGCTGGATGATGTTTTTTTCCTTGTCTGCTTTAAGCCCATAGAGCCTTTGAACAGCAGAGCAGTAAGTAACAGAGCAGTGGACAGTGTAAGCAGGCTTCCAGTTTTTGCATACTGCTAATGCAGACATGTCTTCAGATCTTCGCACAACATAAATGGACTAAAGCTGCCTGGATGTGGCTGTTGTACTCTTCACAGGCAGTGGAAGAACATCCTCCATTCAGGCAGGTGCAGACACCCAAGGGTGAATCTGCTGTCCACTACAAAGCCACCACCTGTCATTCTTTCCTCCTCACATAGTAGTGGGGGCAATGTGCACCAATATCAAAACAGTTTTCAAAACTGAGAGTAAAGGCCAGATTTCAGGGGCCAGGCAGGACCACCACAACTGGGTATTCTTGCACTCTTGATGCTTTTGTGATTCACTTGGCCCTCTGCAAACTAGTGGTATAACAGCAAGATAGCTGAGCTGGGCGCCTGTCCTTGTCCCTTTTTAGACTGTGGAGGTGTCAGGTGAAATCTCCTATTAGAGAAAGGTGCCCTGAGATGCTCTTACACATGGTGAAAGGAGAATGAGCCCTTGGTGTAAAGCAGGAGCACAGCTTTGCAGGAACAGGGCTGAGATATTAGAAGGCCTTAGAAAGAGGAATTCCACAGCATAATTCCTCTCTGTATTTTCCCTGCCAGCAGTGTACCATATTCAGGTGTTGGCTACAGAGATCCTGAGCTGGTAGAGAGCAATGGATTATCACCAAAAGCAAGCAGAAATGTTGTGCAGTAGCAAGCTGGACATTCAGCATACAGAACTGGCTAATCTATCAACAGGCATGATAAATCAGTGCATAGACTATCTCTGGCTATAGAGGAACTACAGTTATTATAGTAGGATATAGTTAAGGGAAAACAGACTTTACTTTTCCCACTGCTTTGGGACTACTTACATTTACACTGCCAATTGGCTATGCCCCACCTTATAAGAAGAGCAGGATTTCACACAAAGAGTTTGATTCTCTTGTATTTAAACTCAGATAAATGGATTTACATAGGAAATACCCATGCAAGAGAAAAATGTTCCCCAGTGCAGGCTTTAAATCCATTCCCTGTGCTGTTTTTTTTTTCTTCTGCATCACTTTGCTGTGAATCCACAGCTGTGGAGTTTCAGATTTTTCACTGTGAATCCACAGCAAAGTAGTGTCCAGTTCTTTCTAGCAAGGACTTCATTTCTCAGTGTCCAGTCTCTTTTAACACATGTTTTAACATTAATGGAAACACACTAAGTGGCATTAGGAAGCTGAGCAGGGAAACTGCTCGACCAGATCATATCACTAATTGCTTTGCTGCTCGTTTTGTGCTTCCTATTCCTGTGACATTCCTTTGAAGTCAGAGTGGGATGCCCTGACATATCTGGTACATCAGGGAGCACTGAAAGGTTACTGCTTCCTAACTAAATAAGAACAGAGGTTTGGTTAATTCCTTTTGTCTGGTGTCCATCACACAGCAGAGGTCAGTGCCACATATTGGATAGTACGCTAAACTGGGCACGTGATGGGAGTAGCTGCAGGATGCTGTAAAACCTCTCAAAACCTCTGGAGTACAAGTGAACATGGAAAAAATGTCTGGATTTGCTGTCACTCCAGGGACATGGTTGAGAGTGCTTGACGGGACACGTACATATGGACTTGCAGGTGCAGATTAGCCGTGCTTTGCATAGGATCATGACGAGTACTTGCTGGATACCGTGTTTGATGCAACTTGATTTTTCACTTTGCACTAGCCATCTGTCTCCACGGCTGTACTGAAGGATCCTACAGATAGTGTGCTAAAGAACTACAGTACAATCTTGTCGCAGTCATGCTGTTGAAAAACCTCTTGTAACATCTCCTGTGATAGATTTGCACTTCTGTCTCCACTTTGTGCATGAGAACAAAGTGCAAACAGTACAAAAAATGCTTTACAAAAAGGAAACAGTAGGTGAAAGAAAGTACCAGGCTAATTTCTCTTGTTTCTTAGGCAGGTTTTACGGTCTATATGATACATCCTGGTGTCATGGAAAGGTGGCTATCAGGATGACTGAAATTTGTTTGGTTATATTCACATTCTATTCCAGGGTAGGCAGTCTGTGCACGTCTAAAACTCACTTCCCTAGGCAAACTGTCATATAGTCTCTCATTTAAAATGCCATCCCTGAAAAAGACAACTGTTGGAGGAACTCCAAAAGGTTCTGGCACTTGGTTCAAGTCCGAGTGGTTGTTGTGTGGTCTGGATGTGCACTTGAAGTTAGTCTGGGCTTTTACATGGCCTAGTTTTAACTGGCTTGGAAATGCCCCATTAACAAGAGACACTCGGCTCTGTTAACTCAAGCCCACAGCTACACACCATGATATATATGTAGCCACAGGGAAGCACACAATGGAAGTCAGATGAAGTAAATGCAACACTAAAAGGACTTAATCACTGATTAGAAAGAGGTGTGGTACATTCTTCACCAGCAAGTCATTAAATGAAGATCAGTTGGCCTGCTAGAAGCAGAGTCCCATTCAGCTGTGAGCTATTGGTAGCAGTGCAGGACTTGGCACTGCTGTAGCCTCTGGCCTCCTCTGTGTAAGACATCAAACATGACTGCTACAACTGTCCGTTTGGATCTGCTTTCCTGCTGTGCAGCTGGCACTGAATTGTTTGGGAATGAGCTTCAGTCAGATTTTTGTGACAGTTGTTCCCTTTCTTTTTTTTCCTTAGAAAAGGTTCTCACTTCATGTTTATCCTCCTGGCTCATATTGGGAGCAGCTGGGGTTACACAGGGAAGATTGGTGGAGTTACTCTCAAAGCAAGAAACCTCTTTTCCAGGATCCTCAAGGTCTGTATGGCTGAGTTCAAAGGTAGTGTTTCCCACATAACCGCAAGTTCTCAGTGGAAATTAGTAAACCCCTCCTATTAAAATAAAAAAATAAATAATGAAGACAAGCACAGTGAGATCTTGCCTCTGCAGCTTGGTGGGAATATCTCACCACAGTGGTGGAGCAGCAGACCTCCAGTGCAGGGCAGAGAGCCTGAAACCCAGCCATGTGCTCTGGGAATGTGCAAGATACAGAGAAAGGAAGACGAGCACAAAGCCAACAGACAACAGAAAATGAAACCGTCTGGCTGCATGTTGAGTCTGGAGCAGGGCCAGCCCAGCCACACACACACGGGAGGCGTTCGTATACGGTGGAGGCCGCAGCAAGGTGGAGGATGTGCTGAGCTTGGATCGATAGATTGTTTCCCCAAAGAGCAGTCAGAGTACATCAGTGCCAGCATCAGGGTCCCGTTCCACCAGGCAGGAAGGTTGTTGACATGAAGCCCATGCCCAGTGTCACACTGCAGCTCTGGAGGACAGCTGCATAAGCTTCAGGAAGTATGAAGTGATATTTGCTTGAGGACACTGATTGCAGATGTCCCGGGTGTCTCGGAGCAAAACTGCAGCTGGGATCCTCTCCTGGCTGCAGAGAGGAGAAAGGAGAGGGTAAGTCTTCAAGTCTTTGGCTGGTTTAAGTGAGCAGAGCTCCACTGAATTCAATTAATTTTGGATTATGTCTATCCCCTGAAGAGCCTGTGTCTGTGACAGGACTGAACCCTTCCCAAATTGAAACTTTACTCATTCAGCTCAGCGGAAGGATTGGACTCACCTCTAGTGACAGAAGAGGCAAAGACCTGTCCATTTAGGATGCATATTCACACACATATATGCGTGCACTCACACACAGTATTGATATGATTCACCATCCTCCTTTTAGAAACACTGACAGGGATCAAAACACTACAGTTTTATAGAAGACTCTAAAATTTTATGTACACTGTATTAGAGGTTGATATACTTTCTGTGGGATTTGAAGAAGCATTTTGTGAGCGTTAGGAGAGTCATGCCCTGACCATGGCATTCTGTAGATTGGTTTGAAAATGCTACAGTAAGTTTACTAATCCCAAATAAATCTGGTATGTCTCTTCCTTGTCTAGAAGGATTCATTGATAAAGTCCCCAATGAACCACATAAAACCTGCACATTTTAACACTCCTATCAACATGCACATCTGTTCTCTACCAGTCAGTGGAGCTGGTACTGCCTTGCACACCACAACGTTGTTCAGACTGGCTTTCACACCACAGAAATACTGTTTCTGATTTCCTGCTAGACACTTCGGAGTCCAAAATCTCTCCCACAGCCTGGTCCTGCTGGGTACTGCAAGGGGGCCCGGAGTACCTCAAACATCCTGCAGGATGACAGGGGTCCAAGGACTTCCAGCACAGGGAAGATGTGCTGACCTGATTCACCACCCTGATTTGCATCTGCAGTGTTAAGGGAAAACGCTGTATCTTATTAAATTAACAAACTAGCACATTCCATCAGCCGTTTCTCATGCCCTCAAGGCATACTCTGGAGGTTTCCGCGACATGCCAATGAAACATTCAAACTACAAGACAGACCAGTCACTTCCCATCCATTTTTTATGGTACCATGGAAACAAAGAGTGCCTGGCAATTCGTTCTTTAAGCTCTCAATAAATCACTCCACAACTGTAAGAGTTACATGTCTTCAATGCCCCTGTGTTTCGCTTGGCTCCCCTGGGCTAAGTAGGCTCCTGCTCCTTTGCCATCTATCTTCTATCCCCAGTCACCTTGTGGCCTCTGCTTCCTAAACAGCCAAAAGGGTCTGGGGGTAGACTGGCTTCTTTCAGGCTTTGTGTTTGCAGACATTGCTTGGCTCTGCGTTTCTGGAAGGCATCCTGTACATGTGCTGGGCTGATGCGAAGCCAGAGCCTTAGATGGGAAGATGGTTTTGCAACAGCTTTGCCAGCCGGAGAGGAGACTGAGGGCAAAGGGACAGACTCAGCGACTCCACTACTGTGGAATGTCACCTTTTGTTCTGCCACTGGGAACACTCCCTTGCACATTTCTGAGCTTTGATGTGTCCATCAGAGCAGACTTTTCCCTTTTCCCGTCTTAAAACCACTCTCCTCTCACAGTCAATGTCTGCTTGTGTATAAGTGTGCAACCTTTTCTGCTTCAAATACCACACCACTGCAGAGGTTGGAGATGCATGGGAGTCTCCTTACCTGGGCTGTCTCTGAGGTACTTGCAGGAAAATTTTCCAATGGAAAACTCATGAAAAGGAAACAGTGGAAAAAGAAAAGCCATTCTTTTCCGTCCCTCCTGGCCTCTCAAGAGAACTGAATTCTACAGCTCCTGAACCCAGTGGGCTAGGAAACTCCTTCAAGCCATATTCATTACCTGAATATTGTCAGTTGTGTGGCTGGATCCGACTTGCAACTGCAGCATCTGAAAGTTAGAGTTGGCTCTGACTTAGTTTCTCTAAGGGAGAAAACTGGAGTTGGAAGAGGACTGTGGATTCACCGATGTGTACTTCAATTCAGGCAGGAGGTTGCTTGTGACTTTATCACTGGTGCCTGGAGGAGGGGAATGTGTGTACATAGCTGCTGAGTGGGTTTTATCCTGGTCAGTGCTTAATTCCTCAAATTTTAGGGGTCTTTTGAGTGAGGACCTCAGCTTGGACCATGGTCAAGAGATGAATGGGGCCTTCAATTTGAAGCCAAATCTTTTCAAAAGCATTGAAAAAGTGTGTCTCTGTGTATAGATGCTCAGACTGTCTGGCTACTGCCCAATGCTGATCAGCTCTCACCTGCTGGAAATTGCTGAGTATCAGTGCAATCCAAAGAAGCAGAAGTCAAAGGCAGAAAAAACCCAGCCTAAACCTCCCTTTGACTTCAGAGTGCTTTGGATAAGGGCCTTCATTGTTTTACTTCAGCATTCACTGAGGGTGAAACTGCATCCCACGAACCCAAACAGGCATAGGGAAGAGAGCTGGTGTTTTGTGAGGCTGTCCTGGCTTTGCTTGCCTTAGAGGCAGCACACTCACAGAGAGCAGGGGTCAAAGAGGCTTCCCAGAGAAGTGGTAGAATCGCCGTCCCTGGAAGTGTTCACAAACCATGTAGACGAGGCCCTCGGTGATATGCTTTAGTGGTGGTCCTAGCAGTCCTGGAATAATGGTTGGACTTGATGATCTTGAAGGTCTTTTCCAACCCAACTGATTCTATGTTTCTGTGATTAGGTTAGGAAGCTGCTGAAGCAGTGAGCAGGGAACGTTTCCATTTGCAGCAGCCGTGACTGTGGTCATTCCACCAAATAAAACCTCTCCAAGCTGCAGGGCTCATGCTCCTATGCTGTAATCCCACCAGCTCCAATGGATTTGTCTTATGTGACCAAGACTGGGATGTCAGCGGTTTTGCATTAAAGCCTTTGCTCCTGAAAGCTGTCTTGCCTGAGCACATTTCTGTCCTGAAGACTTAAATTAATGTCCAATTAAATTGCTTTCGTCAGTAAATTGCTAGAATCTGCCTGGGCACACTTGGCAAGGTGGGATTTGTGCCTTTGCCAGGTAGGCCTGGCACATGCAACAGCAATGAGCTGCTCATAGGCACTGGCCTTATTAAACATGAATGGATTCAACTTTTCTCCAATAACTAATAATAAAAGGGATCATTTAAGTTTATTCTGACACAAACAAAGAGATTTAGATTCATCTGGAAGCTACTCAGTAGTGCTTCTTAAATGCTTAAGGCCTGTTTACCAGCAAGAAGATGCACTGCTTGTAACTTTAAAGCGCTGGTACACCAGGTGTTGTGGCAAGGTTGTGCTCATTTGCTATGACCAATGTTCTTGACTCCTCATCAGCTTGTGTCTTGCCCCTTCTCCAAGGTGCAGGCACATCCCTCCCCATCATAGCCAGCTTGCTCTGCTCCTGCACACAGTCTCTTCTCTTGGCAGGTCCGTGGCTACTTCAAATTGCTTCTCTCCTAACCAGAAACAAAATGCACTTTAAAAAAAAAAGGTCCACATGCAAACAAAAATTTTTATTTTCATTAATCAGGTCAATGGCTTGCAATAAGGGGTTGGCTTGTGTGACATTTTACTTTGCTGTGGTTAGAGGTGAAGAAAATGTTTCAGCTTCCACCGGCAATATTCATGATATGGGCAGGGGGGCAACCAAGCATTGGTTAAGCATCTCTCAATTAGATAACCCAGAGGGTTCGGGAAAGGGATTGTGCAGCCACAAAGCCAGGCTCCATCACACCCCAAACCCACCTTGCCTGCTGTCCACCAGCCTGCTCCAATCCCTTTGTGCTGGAAGCTTATGTGCTGCCCAAAAGGTCTGTTTGCTTTGGCACACATTCCCCTGCGCATTAGAAAAATGTTCTCCTGAGGTTTGGTGAGAAGTGGACTGTTTTAGGATGTTAAACTGCATGCTGCATCCCCACAGCCCCCCTCCAGGTTTCCTCCTTCCAGCTCCTTGCAGACTGAGAGAGAAGCTGGGTGCAACCCTGTACACTTGCTTACAGTCTTTGCTACCAGGGAGGGTTATTTCAGTGCTCCCCATCACTGGCTTCGGAGTCCTCTTTCACTTTTGTAGTTTTAAAAGAAAACATCTGTGAACGGCTCGTCACAACAACCCCCTGCCAGTGTCTGATCTCTTACGATAACATGCTCTAATGAGGTTATAGCTCTCCTGCTTCGCAAACGTTTCGGAGTTGCTCGGGCTGAATGAGACGGGAGGTAATTAGAGTGACATGCTTTCATGCACAGAGAGAATAAAGTAACACAAATTTCCTGAATGGACAAGAGCAGTTTGGCCTCAGCTGAGTGAAATAACCAGGCAGTGATCTAATTCACTTTACTGTTAATAGATTGTTATCTGCGGAGCCCTAGTGCAAACATGATAAGCTGTAAAGAAATACAGATAAAAGCCAGAGCTCCAAGTGTTACAGAGATGCACATTCAGCCCAAAGCTGGTCTCACTGGCCTCGGCCCAGCTCCAGGTTCTGCTCGCTGGAGTTGGCTGGGGTGATAATACTTGAGTTGGGCTGTGCAACCAAATTGCTACCCAAATTGTGGGATCGTTTGGCTTCAGCATCAGGTTGGGATTCATCAGTTTGCCTTGCAGAGTCCAAGCCACAGCAGGCAGAGCTGGAGCCAAAACCCTCTGTGGGTTCAGTCTTTGAGTCTGGCTGCCATGGCCCATGCATAAGGAGGTGTGGTGGCAGCAAGCAATGTTGTGGTCCCCAGCGTGGTCCCCCAGCTGGTTGAGCACATCTGCCCTGGTGCAGCTGGCATCACAGCCATCCTCCAACATGACATCCCTTGGGTGGCATGACTGCTGGCAGAGGGCCTGTGTGCTGGCTTTATCTCCCACATCCCTCCCCATCGCAGTCCTGATATACAGAGGAGGTTGTGACCATGTGCTCTGGTAGCACAAGACTCCTATGTTTTGTACCAGGGGTGAGTTGTGATTGGAAGCATGGAAGTGAATGTGGGTATGTGAGTTTCCTCTGCCCTCATTTGCCCCATAAACAAGAAAACAACCCTAATGTACACCAGTTGAGTGCTTTGGCCAAGTACTTCGTCTGGATTCTTTAAGCATGCTAAGCCATTGTCAGTCAACATCCCTGATGGTCTTTCTTTTCTCCTTGAATGAAGTTCTGCTGAGTTTATCACCACTGTCTTGAGCCAAACCAGCTGTCAACACAGGCATGCTACACACTGCTCACACCACCCATCCACTCCTATTGTAGCTCCGTATCCCAGTGTGCCCATGTCAGGGTATGACACTTCCCACCTTTCCAGCTCCCTTTCTCCAATTCTAGCCCCAGCCATCCACTGGAAGGAGCGGACACCCATGGAGACTTGGAAATTTGCTTCCAGTGCCCATGGTGAGGAATTTCTTCATGATCAAGGTCAGTTGGGGTCTGCCCGATGACCAGAGGCCCAATGAGGCAGAGTGTGGTGGGAGATCAGGGCTAGGGCAAGTGCCTTCCTCATGGTCAGGGGGTGAAGCCTCACCCTCACACTGCCTTTCTTCCCATAACCTTTATGCTACCCTGGCCTTACACATAACATACCATGTCATTTTTCATTTCCTTGGGCAAGAGTGCTGTCAGCTTCCCAGGCAGGTTTGAATGTGTCAAAAAACTGTAATCTCTTCAGGCAGATTTAGCCTACTTTGGGGTAGTGAGTGTAGTCTGATTGCTCCTTCACTGGCAGCTTCATTAGAGATGAGATAACCCCAGCCTTGCCTGCCCTGTCTCCTCTCAGCCAGCATCCAGCTCTTAGCAAAACATAACAGCACAGCTCCTTATGGTCACTCTTCTCCAGCATTTACAGGAGTTGTTGGGTCCCTCCAGGCCTCATTTCCCCACTTGTATCATAAAGTACCTCAGATATTTTTTTCCATTTCTACCCGGTTTGATAGCAAAGCAGTAATGGGACTTGGTAGATCCCTCCTATGCATTTGTATCTGCCCAGCATCTCAGCTGGAGCCTCTAAACATACTGCACAACAAACATTAGTAGGTGCTAATCCACCACACACTGCTTTGCCAACTCCCCCAGGGGAGCAATGAGGAGCCAGGGTTACAAATGTAATAGCCAGTGTGGGAATACCTAAATGTCTTCGAACTCGGTAAACTGAGTCATATCTCCAACATGTCCTGCGATCAGCCAGGCCAGGCTGTCGGGAGCACAGTTTCTGGCCAGGCTCTGACCATTCAGCTTTTGCCACAAGCCCAGGCTCAGGCTGAAGCTACATCCTTGATGGGTGATTTGGATGCAGCCATCCTGTCCTGAAGAGGAGGATGGTTCTGTATTGGCAAGTAAAGTCTGCTGGCTGTTGCCTGTGCCAAGGAGCAAGCATTGGCCCATTTTATTTAATAATATAGACATAGCCCTGGACATTCTTCAACCCACTCTTTGCATCCTGCCTTTGCATTAATGCCATGCCAAGCTCACGGAGAGCAGCCTGAGTTTCATAGCGAGTGCCAAGCCCCGCTGAGATAGTGGAGGAGACACAAACCGGCTCTCATTCAGCTGGAGAGTTTGCTGAAGGCTTGAAGAGTTTGCTTGAAGAGCAATTTGCTCCAATTGCTTGAAGAGTTGTCATTATACAATGTTTAAGATGGCAGATTGCTAAATTGCTTTAAGGCTGGAGCCAAGCAGCCTTCAATAGGGCACTCTTTGCTGTAAGGATACACGTGCACTGTAGTCCTTAGATTGGGAGAAAATAGGAAAATCATAGTTTTGCTTTGAGCATTCTGTGGTGCTGTCAAGGAGCACAACATACTGTGGAGATAAGGGGAACAAGATACAGGGATTAGAAGGAGAGCAACCAAGAACAGAGTCCCAAAATCTCCCTGTTACTCAGTGTCTGCTCCACAGTCTTTCACATGCATTTTCCACCACCCATCACCAACACTTACTTCCTGCGACAGAAGGAGCTGATATTTACTGTAGCTTCTGTAGAACTGGCAAGGGTCCATTGGGAGACTGACCTGGAGGAAACATCTCTGTGAACCATGACAAGGGGGAAAGTGAGGAGTCAGGTCAAGGCGGAGAGGAAGAGAGGAAGAGGCTTCTTTCCACATCAGTTAGTGTAAGGGAGCTTCAGGATCCAGCAAGTAGCTGCCTGCTAACAAAGCAAAGGAGTCTGACATGTGCAACTGCATGTTACTAGTAGGTATCAGATCATTAACAGCTGTCCTTAAACAGGCAGGCATGGCCAGTTCCAGTCCCTGACCTAAACAATTCAACCACCCTTGAATTAAGAATTGAGAGTACACCCTTTGGTGGTGTGGTCTCCTCCTCCCAGGTGCTGGGGTTGGAGCCTTTGGCTGAAAACCTC
The DNA here is from genome assembly GCF_000696875.1 of Nestor notabilis. NCBI lineage: Eukaryota > Metazoa > Chordata > Aves > Psittaciformes > Psittacidae > Nestor > Nestor notabilis. Next base: position 143,905 of record NW_009915970.1, read on the forward strand.
TTCCCCAGTGCAGGAGTAGAGAACCTAGACATATTCTTCATTGAATGCATCCCTTTATACACACATCCCCTGCCATTTCTAAATCCTAAGGTGCACTTTGACCACCCTGTTTCCCAGCCTTGAGGAAGTGTTGGCTGGTCCCACCTCCACTCCCATCTCAAGGAAAAGATATCAGATCTATTTAGCAGTGGGGTCTAATGGTTACTTCTCCCTGGGGTCATCTGCTGTGGTACTCACACTTGCATCATTTCCACTGAACAGACCTGACAGGACTTGGTTTTACAGGGAAATGCTAATCTTGTTTGAAGTCTCCCCTGATGGGTGTAATGGATGCAACTTGTCTGTGCTGGCTTCAGTCACTCTGCCCACTAGGAACCCCACAGTGTTGATGGAGCTGGTCTCACCTCTTTTAAATGCTCTTGTCAGTCATCCAAATGCTTTGTGTCAACCCAGCACTCAGTAACAATCCATGATGGAGCATCTGAAATGGCTCCTCAAGGCACCTGTGACACCAAGTAGGAACCTGAAAGTTCTACCATGGGCTTGCATATGCACTTCCACTTCTCAGCCTGTTTGCTGCTTTAGGGAGAGATTTTAAATCCACTGGTTCTGAGGGGAGAGACCACTCAGTGAAGGTGCATCTGTCTTTTTCTTGTCTCCCCTCAGACACTGCCTCTTCTCCCCTTACTCTCCCCTTAGTTGCTCTGCTTCCTCCAGGTCTCGGCACTTACAGATGCCTGCCAAGCACACTTTCCCATGGGCCCTCTGTGCACGCTTCCACCCCTGCAAAATGAAGACACGTGACTTTCATAAATCCCCATCAAAGGCCTTTATTCTTCTGCTATTCTTCTTGCTGTTGTTCACATTAAGCATGCATGTGACAACCAGATAAAAGGCATCATTCTCGAACAAGCTAATTCAAGTCAACCAGTGCAAAGAGAAGGACTGAGCAGCACCAAAGCACTCTGGCATTTTGATGTGCAACAGGGGTTTGAGCCTTCAGCTCGGTTTTAGTTTCTAATATCCCAAGTGTTATCCAGACACAACCAGAACGTTTGGCAGGAAACAGAAATTGAGGAAACCTGGCTTCCTTTGCATCTGCGCCCCAGGATTTTGGTGTAGGAGAAGGACGTAAGCTTGAAAGATGGATATTTGAAAAGGTGAGCCTTGCTCCCACTTTGAGGCATGAATTAGGAGACTCACCCATGTGGGTTCCTTAGTTCAGCCTTACTTTTCCTCAGAATATTTAGGAGACTCTGGGACACCTCTCTTCCTGCCAAATTTTGTTGAAATCAACAAACACTTATGGTCATAAATACATAGCAGAGGACACTAAAAATACATATTTTTATACACTTTTTTAAGTTTTGAAAGCTATTTTTTTTTTCCACTGAACAGTTAGAAGAAACTGGGAGTGAAAAAGTAATGTCAAAACTTTTTCTTCATGGCATTTTTCTTCTCCATTGAGCTTGGTTAACTGATTGGGGATGCTTCTGGGATGCACGCTAGGAAGTGAATCTTCAGTAACTTGAGCAAGAAGATGCTTTTAGTGCAGAAAGGATAATGGGAATATATCACATGGACTTTCTTTCTTTCATAAATCTTAAACTACAGATGCTGGTAGTACCTGCACTGTCTGACTCTTGTTGGATTGTTCACTGTGAAGGTCTAGAGTAGCCATTGGAGCCTCTGCAAGCAGGGACTGAAGGGATGTAGACTTAGATTAGATATAAGGAAGCAGATCTTTACTGTGAGTATGATGAGACACCGGCATAGGGTGCCCAGAGAAGCTGTGGCTGCCCCATCCCTGGCAGTGTTCAAGGCCAGGTTGGACGGGGCTTGGAGCAATTGGTCTAGTGGAAGTTGTCCCTGCCCATGGCAGGGGGGTTGGAACTGGATGAGCTTTGAGGTACCTTCTAGCCCAAATCATACTGTGACTCTATGTCCAACCTTTCTGTTCAGAGCCCTGATTTAATTAATTCTCTTTGAATTCTGCCTGAAATTGTATGCAGGATCCTAATTCGTGCTGGAAGATGTTTAGGGTCTGAGTTATGCCAGTGCTTTTGAAAATTATTTTCCACCAAGACCAAAGGTATTGTGAAAGACAAGTGATACAGGGCCTAGGAGATAAAGCCTGGTGTACTTGCTGTACAGAAGATGGTGGACCGCGCAGCAAACTGAGTAGGAAAAGGGTCACATTAGCAGCAGTTTCAGGAAACACCCAAAATCGCGCCAGGAAACACTCCTCCCACCTTGCAGCCTATGTGGGGCAACTGGCAGCAGAGCCCCCATCCTCATGTTTCATTCTCCTCCTGTAGAGAACATGGGGAGACTGGGAGCGACAACAGCCATACGACTGTAATTGAGCAGGGCTCTTTAGATGTTGTCCTGTTGGTAGGACCCTGGGGATCTCATTCTGTACTCCAGCTCGGTGCCCGGAGCAGTAAGTGCTGGAGATGAGAACTCCCTTCGAATAAAAATGCTGCTCCAGTACTTCTCAGTAGTTTCTCACTGGGCTTGACATTCTCATCTACTCACTGCCCCTGGCAAACTTCTCCCGTGGTGGCTCTTCATCTCCCAGCTCCACACAGGGAAATTAAAAATCCCCATAATATTTTTCTTTAATCTAGTCCAAGCTTCAGCTGCAGCGGGGGTTGTCACCTGGGAAAGTTTGCATGGATGAGGGGTACTCAGCTCGCCTCCTTTGGTGAAACTCCCTCTACAGCTAAACTCCTTGAAGCACAGAAATAAAGAAGGAGCAGGGGACAAAAAAAAAAAAAAAAAAAACCACCAAAACCCACACAGAAGAATAAAGAATTAAAGTCTTAGCAGAGAAATGCTCTGACTGCCATTGCTAAAGGGCAGAATGTGGGGGGAAGCTTGGCTGCTTGGAAAGGGCAAACTTGTCCTTCCTGTGGTCCACTGAGGGTTTGGAAGAAACATGAAAAGAAATGGGAGTAAGTTCGTGTCTTGGGCCACCTCAGCTGCTGCCATCTTCTTGCTACAGCCATGTGCTGTCCCAGCCTGGTGAGCAGTCTGATCCCAGCTTCTTGCCTGCTTCCTGTACAGGTGCAGAGCATCCCAAAAGCAAATGATTTAAGACTCCAAGACTCAGTCAGGTCTATGCTTGTGCCATAAGAAAGTTTTTCCTGACAGGTCTACAATAACATCTCTGATGTGGTTTAATCTTTTTAAAAAGGATTCCCATGTGGTTTTGCTTTAAAGCTGGGTGATGCCTGTGTCACGGCTGCACACAGGATAAGACAATTTAATGGTTTTGAGTGATCCAGGCAAACACCAATCCACCAAAAAGGAAGGGATTTGACCCATAAAGAGCCGCCATGTTTTTGTTTGTTTGGGATTTTTTTTCCCCCAAAATTTCCATCAAAAATTACTATATAGCAGCACCTCATTATTATACACTGCTTAATATTCTCCCTACCCAAACAGTTTTTCACACATTCTGAGTAAAAAGCAGTGCACAGTTTGAAAGCTAGCCAGAGGCTGAAAAAGCCAGCACAAGCTATTCCATGGATATAGACTGAATGATAAGTTACTTCAGGAAGGAGTGACTGTATTCAGTTACTTTGCTCCCCTCAATTATTGTCAGCCAATTCTAGGTCCAGAGATGCTGCTGCCCTGCCTGATAATTTGAAGGACTTCATGGACATATTAACAGAGCTAGTTCGTAGTCAGCGAGCAGACAATTGATTATATGTCAGAAAGTCACACACTGGGCAATTTTACTCCTAGGCTTTGCCTTCATTTCTCAAAATATACGTTACAAAGCACAGAAATCAAAAGTGAGAGATAAGAGTTAGTCTGTGTGGTAGGAAGCTGCTTGGAACATCCTCGGTCTTTCTCTCTGCTTTTGCACAGCATTAAGTACCTTGTTGGGATTCAGGGAGGAACAGAGCTGGTCAATCAATGCCTTACAACCAAAAGGTATTTCTTAATGAAATATGAGATTCTGTCAAAACATAACTTTTGGCTCAAAAACATGACTTTCAATAACATTCTCCTATTTTTTTACAAGTCTAGGCAATCAGCTTGTTTTTTATCCCCCTCCCTTTCAAATCACCATTTGTAAATGTTGAGGTTTTAGCCGAAAAAGTTATCCTTTATGTCAAAAATGTTGAAATCTTTCCCTGAGACCTGACAAAGTCAGACAAAGTCAGACTTTGGTATGAAGACACTCAAGTAGGCTTGTTCCCAAGTCACCTTTTTCAGACTGCGTCATGTGAAGCCAAAAGTTGCAACATTTTGGGGGACACAAATGACATTGCCAGTGAACTGAGAAATTTGGGTGATTGATACCAAGGCCTTTGTTGTGAAAACTGCCTGCAATAAAGCCTTGCCATCTGCATTGCAGTGAGGGCTGGAGGTCATGGTAGGTTTTGGTGTCTTGTGCTGCATGTTGAACAAACATGCAAAAGGCTACACGGCCAGCAAGACCTCATTGACAAGACAAAGCACTGAGGGGAAAGGGAAGCAGGGAGAGGTGGAGTGACTCAACACAAATCACAGCACAGGCCAGGTCAGAGACAGGAGGGAAACCGGCTATTCCAGATTCCCAATCCTGAGATGGCATGATGGGTCTGATGGCTGCTTCAAGGAAATAGTGAGTAAGGGAGGATGTTATGTCCAGGTGATCATCTTGTGTCCTGAGACCAGGAGGACCAACCTGACATCTAACAGAGGCCCACTCCTCTCCTACCTGCCCTGAGCGGTCTTTTGGAGAGCCCAGGTGGCTCATCCTCCAGCATCTTTTCTGAGGGACTCTGCAGCTAATGTCACCCTGCAGTCCATCATACCTCTCTCTTCTTGCAACTGCCTTCTGCAGGAAACCCCCAAAGTTGCGGGTCCTAAGGTAGGGCAGAACCACTCTGTAGGCTGGAGCACATTTATCAGCAGGGCAAAGAAGATCATGGCAGATCTTCCCCATTACCACTCGCCAGAATGGCTTGGCTTCCAAATTAAGTAGCACGTGTGGCTGTGCAGTCCCACAGGAGGCCTGGGTGATGATGCATTAGGTTACTGTGCAGAGACTTCAGCAGAAAACATGCATTTGGGTCTGTGAACAATTGAAACATTCCTTCCTCTCCACCATGGGCCAGCCTTCACTGTTCCATATACCACACAAAAAAAGCTCTGGCCTGCTGAGCACAACCTATCTTCTACATCTTCCCAAAAGGAACAAAAGGCTTTATTTCTCCAGCCTGCAGTGGCTGAGTGCACCAAAGAAGGGATCAATATCTATCGACCATCCCTGTTTCCTTCAAGTGTCCGCAGCCCCTGTGATTATGCATCTGCTCTCCTCTCCTGACCTGCTTTCCACAGCAGGATATCACCTCATTCCCCCCACAAAGAGATATCCAGATTTGGGTTCCTCAGATCCAGTTCTAATTCACAAGCCAAAATGATGTTATTAGGGGTAATCTTTGTCTACAGATTAGAGCTTCTCTGGAAATTTTGGCTTTGTGGGTAAAAAATAACTGAGATGATATTACAGCTGAAAATACCCCTGTAGTGCAACAATTTGTTTGTTGCCAGCATGTGGAAGGTCTCATTGTATGGCTGCATGGGGTAGTGGATATGGGAAAGAAAGAGGCCTTTTCAAATGCTGGACGTTCCCTGAATCCTTAATCCACCAAGTCTGGCATCACCAGGGATCTCATCCTTCACACAAGTCCTGCCTAGGCATCCCCACCTTCTCCATAGAGGTTCCTGCCCTCCCTCTGCAGGCAGCTGGTTCAGAGAGCTAAGGCAGCAATAAACATCCCAAACAAGCAAATAATTTCCTGCAGGTTCATTTCCCTGAACCGACTCACCCCAGAATGAGCTACACATTGGCCCCTGCCAGGCAAGGAGTGGGAAAGCACAGCTGAGGGAGGATGGGGACAAACAATATTTCTGGGGACTGAGCTGATTTGCACTGGTTTCACCAGGACAAAAAGACTGTAACCTGGCTAAGAGCTCAGTCCCTGCAGCAAAGGGGCACAGAGGACACATGGACATGTCTTCAGCCTGTGCACCCCAACCATGATGCCCGCCTGCTTGGGGAACCTGCCAGAAAATATTATCTACCTGCAAGAAAATCTTCCTCCACCTCTAGCCCCATGATACCGACTGCTGAAAAACAAACAGCTGCTAGCGGAGGACACAGGGGAAAAAGAAACCGAAAGAGCAATACTCCAAGTTCAATGCAGGCAGTGTTTCTTGGCTGCAGCACAGCACGAGCAGCAGCTCATGTCTCTGTCCCTCCCTTTATCTGAGATAAAACAGCTTTAGTAAGCAGCCGAAGAGATGCTGCCCTGGGGCCAGACACACAGTAACCCCCACAGCCCATTCAGTGTGAGCCCAGGACTTGCACCCACTTGGGACTAGTCATCACCACTGGGAGCTGGTGCCTACCCAAACCCCTCTGAATGTGACCTGGCTCAGCTCTTGCTCTGGCAGGAGAGCACTGGGGCACTGTGCAGGCATGCTTCTTGGGATCTGCAAACCACCAGCTGAAGGCACATCTTGATTGCATCTTTTCAGATAAAAGCTTGGATCCCCTCCTTGCCTCCATTCTCCGCCCCACCCCCAGTGTTTACTGCTCTCAGACTCTGATTTAGATGGTTTACTATGGATTTCATCTAAGTGCATCAGCATTTTTAAATTAGTCACAGGTGACTCACAGGGTTACAAGAATAATGTTAAATTACCAGACATACACAGCCCATATACTTTATTACCTCATTTTTGTATCTTCTTTATGGCCTGTGATAGCAATGACCTTATAGTCTGTGGTTGAAGAGCCAGTTAAACTTGTTCTCTGTCAAAATGGTAATTAAAAAATTCCTATAGGGCAGGAAGCAAACCTTTATTCTCTGGTATATTTCTCCTTCCAACAAGGCCCCTGAAGGAGGCTCAGAGAGCAACAGAAGACAATGTGCTCAAAAGTCCCCAGCGAACATACGTACCAGCCAGGCAGCGCTCAGTCACCTGCATTAGTATTTTAAATAAATATGTATTAGGCTTAATGGCATACAACGTATGTCAGAGTCAGAAAAACAGAGTAGTTTCTCTTTGGCCACCAAGCAGTATTCGGTCTGATTGAAAAAAGGAAGAGAAAAAAAAAAAAGAAGGATGAATACATTAAATACATTTAGCAAACAGTTTGCATTGTTCTTGCTTTCAAGTGAAGATGACAGCTTGACTACCTCCTTCCTCTTTTTAATCCCCTTCTTTTCCTGATGTTGCAACAGTCAGATTGGAGGAAAAGAGAATAAAAAGGAAGATAAAATACAGTATCTGGGGGAATTTTGGCCGTTGGGAGCATGAAAGAAATAGGAAGAAAAATACCAAATGTAATTAATTGCTGGGGGAGGGAGACAGGTCAATTTCTACCTCCCAAAAAGCTGCAGCCAACCCTAGTTGACACTTTCACAGGGCTTTGCCCAGTTGCCCAGGACCTTCTCCATTTCCCCTCCACCAGGCTCAGGAACAACATTAGGAAAAGCTGCCTGGATGGCAGTAGGAGCAGAGCTCAGGGTGCAGGAGGGCAGGTGCCAAGTACCCAGGTGGTGCCAAACTGCAGCTGCATCCCCAGGTCCTCTGTGGACAGGGCAGGTCCCAGCCTTGTGGGATACTGGGAGGAGGGGATGCTTCGTCTCCACCTGAAGCTCCAGGAGCACTGGTTTGGGAAAGCACCTCCAAAAAATGGTGAAGACAGCCATGAAGATATTTCACCCCACTGTTCTCCCATCTCTCATATTACAGACATATGCCTTTTCCCCCCCGACTCTCCCCAAAAAAAGCTTTTCCCATGGGTAGGTGTGTCATATCCAAATTTCCAGCGCACAGTCCTCACTGGGTACCAGGTGTTTTTATTACTGGTTAGAATCAAACTCCCAGAAGCAGTAGAAAGGCTGGATGGATCTCGTCTTTTCCTTTCTCTCCTTCCTCCTCATCCAGGTTCATTTTTATTGGTGTCATTTACAGGTTACTAACCAAGTTGAAACATTCAAGCTGAAAGTCCAGCAGTTAAAAAGCAGCAAGGCATTCAAAGCCTGCTTCCCGTGCAATTTTTAAAGTGCTGCACTAAGGAAATGTTCAGGAGAGTGAAGCTTTGCCTTTTATATATCCCAGCAGACCTACACTTTCTAATAGACCCGTCTAAATCAACAAAGTATTCCCCAGCCAGGGCCAACAGTCAGCGAAAATGGCTCGAAGGCAACTGATGCAGCCACAAC
>NW_009915971.1:0-4349 GCF_000696875.1 Nestor notabilis
ACCAGAGGCTGCACATTGGTGCAAAGGCATTCGAAAGGGAATGCAGCATTCCTATCAGAGAAGCTCAGGAAGTTGTCGCCACTTGTCCGTATTGCCAACACTCCCCCTTATGGGAGGCTGGAGTGAATCCTAGAGGGTTACAGGCACGAGAGCTGTGGCAGGCCGACTTTACGGAAAGAAAACACCTTGCGGTTACAGTTGATACTTATAGTGGCACAATAATGGCTACGCTACACACAAAACAGACGGGAAAAACAATCATACAACACTGGGACACTGTCATGGCATGGCTAGGAACCCCGAAAACAATTAAAACGGATAACGGGCCCTGTTTTAGAAGCAAATCAGTTGAAGATTGGTGCAGAAAGTGGGACATTGCATTAAAACATGGGATCCCATACAACTGTCAGGGCCAGGGGATTGTGGAGCGCGCTCACCGTGCACTTAAGGAAAAAATTAAGGTCCTTGGAGAGGGGGAAGGGTACACAGGAAAAATACCAGTAGACCAACAGACGAATATTTTAAATCGAGCCCTGTTAGCTTTGAATCACTATGTTAGAGGACATGAACAGTACTCGCCAATGGAAAAACAGTATCTAAAACAACAAGTAGATACCTTGCCCCAGGTGCGTGTCAAATTCCCAGGGGAACTACAGTGGGAATCCGGGTGGAAGCTGCGTACAAGCGGAAGAGGGTATGCAGCAGTAGAAAAAGGACAGCTGAGATGGGTGCCTAGCAGGTGTATTAAGGCAGAATTAAAGGAGACAGATAACTGATGCAAGTTAAAACTAATGAAAACTGTGAGTTTTTGTCCACAGGACTGGATTATCGGTCGCCCTCGTAACCCGTACATCCCAGTGCCAAATGAGGATGACAAATCGACACATATCCAGCCCACACCTGAAATTCAGTCCACGCCTGAAAAATCCGTGCCAGTGGAATCCAAACAACCACATCATAGCCCCCATGGAAAGGGGCCACGAAGCCTTTGTGTGCTCATGACTTTAGGACTGCTAACAATAGGGCAGGCAGAATCGGTGAGTCACCCCCACCAACCATTCAAATGGTCCCTCATTCGATTTTAAGATCAACACGTTATTGATACTCAAATTACATCAGGAGGGCCAAGCTTTAATTCCACCTTATGTATTCTTGTCCCAAGAGGTCGATGCTGGGAGTACCTGGGATTTTATATGTGCCCTGGTTCGAATCCCGGAAAGGGATATTGTAACTACCCTAATCAGTATTACTGTAGTTATTGGGGTGGTGAGACCATAGCCCCTGGCTGGATACCAGGTAGTGGTATAGACAAGTTCTTAAAGGTTCAGTGGCCTGCACCATATGGGTGCAGGCCACCCCAGGGGTGGGAAGGACGTGGGAACTGCAAATTCCTTTACTTAAATTCACCAACCCTGGAGACGTAGGATGGTTACTAGGAAAAATGTGGGGAATAAGATATATGGAACCAGGGACAGATAGGGGCGGTTTAATTCTCATTATAAAGGAGGCAGTCCCAAATGATCCACCACTGCCAGTGGGCCCCAAGCAAGTATTAGCTAATGGTTTAGTCAAAAAAACAGCAGCCACTACAACGAGTGCTCCTACCACAACGAGTGCCAAAGCTACCACACCGGTACCAACACACGCCAAAGAATTGTCTAATGACAGAAACCCTCTCTGGAAAATGTTACAAGCTAGCTACCAATTACTAAACAAAACAAACCCGAATCTTACAGAGCATTGTTGGTTATGCTATGGCATTCAACCGCCCGTCTATGAAGCAGTAGGAGTGAGTCACATACCCACACGGTCAAATGCGTCAAATCCGGTCCAGTGTAATTGGAACACCGAAAGGCAGGGGATTACATTAGCACACGTGATGGGAAGTGGCGTGTGTGTAGGTAAAGTCCCCACACACAAAAAACACTTGTGTGTTAATACGGCACAGGATAAAATCCCTGCAAAGTGGTTAATACTGGCTAACAATACCAAGTGGGTTTGTTCTACTATAGGAGTTACACCTTGTTTGTCGCTGGACATATTCAACGAAACCTCAGAATATTGTGTCCAGCTAACTATAGTTCCAAAAATTTTTTACCATCCCGAAGACTTTGCCTATAATTCACATATTACCTTAGATCATCATCTGTCAAAACGAGAACCCCTTACCGCATTAACAATAGCTCTCCTTATGTTCATGGGAGGTGCGGGAATAGGTACAGGAGTGGCATCCTTAGTGCAACAAAATAAGGAATTTAGCGCCTTAAGGATGGCAGTAGATGAAGACCTAGCCAGACTTGAACAATCAATAAGTGCATTAGAAAAATCAATTAGGTCACTATCTGAAGTAGTGCTGCAAAATCGAAGAGGATTAGACCTGATGTTCTTAAAACAAGGAGGGGTGTGCGCTGTGCTAAAGGAAGAATGTTGTGTATATGCCGACCACACCGGAATAGTAAGAGATACTATGACAAAATTGCAAGAAGGCTTAGAAAAACGGAAAAGAGAACGAGAGGCGGCACAGCAAAATTGGTTTGCGTCATGGTTTAACCATTCACCATGGTTGACCACCCTGGTATCTACCTTAATAGGACCAATCGCAATGATCTTGATAGCATTGATTCTTGGACCCTGTATACTGAACAGGCTCGTTTCATTTGTTAAAAGCCGGTTAGAGAGTGTTAACATTATGCTACTAAGACGCCAACAACTGCTTTAAGAACGTTTGTCGTTTAAAATTCCCTTTAGCTATCCCCAGTTATACCCCACCACCTCCAGTTATTTCCCAGTTCTCTTTCCTTAACGTGCCTTATATTTTCTATCCAATCGATAAGCCTCACATCTATTGTAACAGGCTAGTATTATGCATTATAGAACGATTGTATTCGCTTAAGTTTATAAAATAATTGTAGATAAGTAAATGCATTGTTATGAGCCCCATAGCATGGAGAGGGGGAATTGTAGAGTAAGGCCTGGCGCTCGGAAGATCACGCGATGTACGGAAAGAATAGGAACAAGGAAGTAAGCTATAAGCGCCACGTAGAATAATACCTTATAAGGCAAAAACCGCTGACTTGCCCCCTGATTGGCCGACACGCTCAGTTCCGCATTGCCAAAAGGTACATAATGCTCGCTGTGTGCACAATAAACGCTATTTGATCATCCGCCATATTGGTGTCTGTGGTCTCTAGCCCTAAGCCAGGGGGATGGCTTAGCTCTGCAAGTCTTGGCTGAAGCAACGCAGCAACAAGCCACTACTGTGTGACTATCCTCATTCAATCTTTGGATGTCCCAGCATGCTCCAAGATACAGTCCTATCTTCTGCAGACCCTGAATGGACTGGAGCCCAGGTTACACTCATTCTAGCAACTAAACAGAGCTAGGACATGGGCTCAAGCTCAAGTACACAACTGTCAACATCGTGGGGTCTTTTTACAATGTTTTCCAGCACAGTTTTGACTTATGGCACCCACCATTCTCTCAATGCCCAGTTAATAGTTTGGGGAACAACACTGAATGGGCAACATTCCTAGTAGGTGGTTTGGAGTTCCATACAGAAGAGAGATTTCAAAGCCTGATAAAAAAAGAAGGGAGTCTTTTACCTGCCTTTACCAAGCAGCCCATGTCAGTGCTGTTAAACTCTCCTGGAATAGAAATCACATGCTGGTAATGGTCCCTGTCCTATCCTCACTCCTAACCCTCTCCAAGGAATGTTTGGGACAATGCTACTTGGTCAACACCACAAGGATACTAGCAACAATGCTCACAATTTCACAGCTTAGCTGATTAAGCTCCAGTGCCTGGCACATACCTTGGTGTAGCTTACTAATACATACATAGCCTTTGAGGATCTGAGCTTCAGCTCTTTCTGCAGCAAACTCACTTACTTCTCAATTAACCTCTCTGTTCACATTTACTATCCCGCTTCCTTTCCTCTTTTCAGTCACTTCTGAAAACCAAGATCTCTCCATGCCTGCCAGCTGCAATGCCTACCTATCTTTGTCACTGTCCTTCAGAGCAGAGTCAAGGATTCACATTTTTTACTGTTTGTTATACTCACTGTGAAGTACAGTGTACAATTGCAGTACTAAATCACTGTACTTGAGGGCTCATTCTTAATATGCAGATCTTATCAAAATATATTAGTACCATCAAGTGGAAAATTGACACTATATGTTTCTTTAGCTACCACATATCCTTTTTAACTCTGTAAGAGATTTGAACCCTACAATTTATCCTATAGTACATTGTAATCAAAAGCATCGATCTTTTTAAGGCTGTCTAATGCCTAACTGTCGTGGTTCAAGCCCAGCCGGCGATCCGGGAGCGGGGGGAGGAAGGAAAAGGGG
>NW_009915972.1:0-39955 GCF_000696875.1 Nestor notabilis
TTGAACACTGCCAGGGTTGGGGCATCCACAACTTCCTTAGGCAACCTGTTCCTGTGCATCACCACTCCCACAGTAAAGAACAACTTCCTTAGATCTAACCGGAACTTCCCCTGGTTAAGTTTGAACCAGTTGCCCCTTGTCCTATCACTACAGCCTCTGGCCCCTTTCAAATCTTGAAAGGCTGCTATAAGGTCTTCATTCAGCCTTCACTTTTCCAGGCTGAACAGCTCGAATTTTCTTAGTGGTTTTTTTGTATGGGAGGTGCTCCAGCCCCTCTCTCATTCTCATGACTGTCCTCTGGACTTCCTCCAACAGTTCCAGCTGTTGACATTCTTGGAAAAGGTATTTAACTTTCACTGGAGTCCTTTGCCCTACCCTCATCAAGATATTTAATTCACATTAGATTTCTCCTCTCCCACAGATGTGTCTCTTTTCCCATGCCCAGCAGGACTATAAGTAATCTGTTAAGAAACGATCAGTTCAGATGCCAGTAAGTGAAAAGACAGGATCTGTCCTGTATCTTTTCATCAGGGGTATTTTGTTGCTCTGATGGACTGAAATTGTACCTTCCCTTAAAAATATCCATGTATTTCCATGTGATTCTTCAGCAGCTCTTTCTGAGGGTGATGACATCATTCAGCCATATGATGTTAGGATTTCCCACTGCATGGAATTTCTTCTTTCTCAAGCATTTCAAAGCAAAACTGTTATTTTTCTCCAGGGTTTATTCCAGTACCTTGGATTTGCTGGTGTCTGCCAACTACTTCTTCACTTCTGATTAATATAGCAAAGATATATCATTGATATAAAACATTTTTTTGATGTTATAAAGTAGTAGAGAGAGGAGATGCATCTAGCTAAGGAGAAATATTATCTGAACTCTTTGGGCTAATGCTTAGGAGAAAAAGCTCACACTTTTCTTTGAGGGTATAACTGCACTTGACCCCAATAATTGCTATTCTTTTACTGTTGAAGGACTTTCTCCACCCCTCCCCACGTCTGTTTCTTCCCAAGAGGCTGAGGTTTATGTATGTTGTTAGGAGATGTTTTGTTTTGGTTGGTTTTTTTGGTTTTTTTTTTTCTTTAAGCTAGAGCTCATTCTGGCTTACTGTAAACATACCAAACTTGTGTCCCTGTCTGGTCTTCTGGTATGTGCTACAACAGACTCTGCTTGTAGTTGGTAAGTGGTAAGAAGCAGCTGTTTTTCAGTCAGCACCCCATTTCTAATTGACTACGTGTTTTTTCTGGTCCAGAGCATGTTCACTCAGTGTGAAGTGCCAGTTCAGCTAGAAGCCCTGATTATCCTCCTTTCACTGTGCTCCTTTGCAAATGCTCTGGTTCCTCATTAATAGGGAAAGCACTACAGAATACTAACATGAGTGGGGGATCTTGATGGGTGGTTCAGTTCTCTGTGTGTGTTTAGCTGTTTCTGTGGGCTACTGACTTTTACAGCATTAGTGCTTTGCTACCTGTATAATTCCTGATTCATCCTTGTTCTATGTTTTCCATATAAATAAGTTTTATTTCAACAACCAAATAGTATACTTAAGGAAGGTTTCTATATGATAAAAATTGCATATAAGCAGAAGATTCACCACAGCTATCGCAATACCTGGTAAAGTCTATTCATGACCTCATGTGAAGGTGCAAGCCCATGTTTTCCTAAGTAGGCCTGTGGCAAGACTTTAGAAATGTTATAGCTGACTTCAACAGTGTTTATAGCTGCAGCATCAATGGAATTAGTTCTTGGTGACCTTTATTCACTGCTTCTGAAGTATGTACTAGGCTTACTGATAGGAGTCTTTCAAAATAGTAAAGAAATTAGGTAGCAGTGTGTCTGGAATGACTAGTATTTAGTTGTATTGAATCTGTGGCGTCTTCCATTTGAATTAGTCTGAGCTTTTTCAGGTATTGTCATAGGAAAAGAGGAAAACCAAATACAGCAAAAATAATGAATTTTAAAAGAAGATAATGCTCTTTCAGAGAAGTGTTACAGACACTATTGCAAGTAGTAACAGGAATTCTTAAAGATGGTCTTGAGTCACAGCTTTTTTCTTGCCTTTTTTTTTTCTTTCTCCTCAGATGTTGCAAACCAAGGGAAATGCACAGGTATTTTCTTGAGTCTTTTCTGCTAGGTTTTGTTATTGGGTTTTGTTGTTTGTTTGGTTTTCCCCAGAAATTTTGTTATTTATATATAGCATATGCCACAAGGGAGTTCATGCTGGTGTCTGGCCTTCAAGTGCTACTGCAATAATAATTTTTAATAAAAGAAATCTGTCTAGACTCCGTCTCTAGCCAAATCCCTTTCTCATGAGTTCACTCTTCCTTCTCTCAGTGACTCAGTAAAGTTTTAGAATCTGCCTCTTGGTCACTTGCATATGAACAAAATAAGCTCTATCACCTCACTCAAAAGTTACAAGGAGCCTGCAGGGTTCCGTGGGAAGACCTTCTACAGTCTGATATTTCTGATATTTAATAGGTCTATGGCTACTCTCTTTGTGTCCCCCTTTCCACCTTCTTCCCCACCCCCCTTTCAAAATAGAAGAAAATAACCAGCTTTGAACCTTTCATTGATCTATGCTTTTTAAATTTGCATGTCTGGAGTCTTATGTATTTGTAATATGATTTGCCTAATCATGGAACATAAGATTTCTAAGACATCTTGAAGTGATTTCACAGTTTGCACAGTTTAAAAATAATTATTCCCAATTTAATAACCAGTTATATTAAGTGAGCGGCCTTCAAGGTGAGGGGTTTTTTTTCTGTATTTTCATAAAACATGTGACTTCAAAGTACAAAAGCTACGTTTATTTCAGATACAGAGACCATAGTTTCTACAGAATTCACTTATCTAACCTGACTGTATGGTGGTGTACCTACTGTGGTTTTGAGGTATGTCCTTTACATCAATCTTATGGGGCAGGGAAACACTGCCATTTCTGATGAAAAGCGGAGGGAGGTACCTAAAAAGACCACAGTGGTTTGACTGCTCTAATATTATCAAGTGAAGCAGTTAAGGACACAAAAATGCTGGCACAGATGGCAGCATGATAAAACGCAATATTCTTATTCAGATGCAAACTAGACATAAAAGATTCTGACCTGATATTAAGGTTCATAGTTAAATGTGTTATCTCAGCAGTCATAGCAAACTTCTAATTTTGTCACATACCCCAGTATGGATATTGCTCTAGGTATTTGTGAAAGGTCTAGATTGGAAGTCTGATTTGGCAAGCTGGTACTCAGGAGCAGCATTTCTGCAACTCAAATTAGTGGTATTCAGTCACGGGTGATCAGTGTTCCTGTATGATCAGAATATGTTTTCCTTGTTAAAAAGCAATATATTATTTTTACTGTTAATGTTATTGCTAATCTGATATTAACAACATTTGGTTGTGATAACATTTCAGCAAAGACAGAATTAAGAAACTGGGGCTTCCTGGGGCATAGTTGAACAAAATGATGCCTTGGCACCATTCACATGGCATCTTGATTTGGATTTATTTTGCATAAATTCATCAAGTTTTCTAAATGTCATACTGAAAAGATCACAGAAGGAAATACTGTAATTTATTTTGTTTCTGATTCCCACTCAGTGATTTCCAGAACTATAAAAACATTATTGTGTGTGCTCTATAACTGTTTGAACACTGAAGGGTTGAATACCAATTCAGCACAGGGATGGCTTTAATATTCTGTTATTTCAACTCCTCTGTAATATAAAATACTTAATTTCTGAAAGGCTAAATGCATGGCTTATTCTACAGCTGTTTGTTTGTGGTTTGTTTTTTTTTTTTTTTCTTTTTTTATTCCAGAAGTAAAAATGTGCTTTGTAACTGATCCTTTATGAGCTTGTTTTGGTTTTAATTACATGACATTATTCTGAAAGTACACCTTTTTGAACAGACAACTACAAGAAGGAGTAAGGAAGAACTGCTTAATTCAGTGTTTAGTTGTTTCATTCACTTGCCAACTTGAAGCTTTTTTTATTAATAATAATAATAAAGTTTGGAAGTAAATCTTAATGATATATTGCCTATCTAGTTTTAATCTTATTTGTTTCGTAAGTTTATTCCTTCTTAGTTGAAGTTAAAAACAACAACAAAAAGTTTACCAGATATCACCATGGGTAATCACATTGGTAAGTATTTAAAATTAAAATAAAAGCGATTACTCAAGCAGAATGACAACATGTAGTAAATTCAGTTAAAACAATTCAGTTAAAACATACTCCCTGCAGAAAGTAATGAATGTCCATATTATTAGCTAATAAAATGTCATCTTAAACACTAGCTTGTTAGGAGAAACAATTAAAACCTAATCTAATAAACAATTCAGTATATTTGTTTATATTCCTAAGCAACTTAATTTAGCTGACCACATAATAATATTACAGATCAGAATTGTGATTTCTAGATAATTAACACATAGCACTTGTTCATTCCATTAGATAGCTGAAATAGTTTCAAATGCTTTAGTCTTTGAGAAGTAACCTTATACTTCTAGGTGTAAAAGGAAAGATGACTTACAGTAAATGTTTTCAACACAAGAAGGTGTCTATTACAGATATCTATCTTCAATAGGAACTTTCAAAAATGATAAAGAATATTTCATTTCATCACTATCGAGAAAAATCAGTATTGCTCACTCACCTACTGTCCTTCTAAGAGGAATTAATTTTTTTTCCTTTATGTGCTATTTTTGTTGACCTTTTAAATTGTTTGCATTAAAGTCTTTCTTCAGCATAAGGAAACTATATGGAATCTAGGCCTTTTCTTTATTAAATCATCTTAGAATAGCTGCATGTGTCAGACAATCCTGTATGCTGTTGTTCATTAGCACATAAGTGAATGTTTTATGGATATTCAAGAGGTTCCAGTTCCTATTTAACGGTCATCATACCATCAGTTTAACAGAAAAGATTAATTAAAATAATCATCTTGTCTCCCGTATGCACTACCTGTGACTCTTAAGTCAATGTGCATAGCTAATAGGAAGATACACCTGTTGAATCAACAGCACTCTGTTTTACTTGCTGAAGTCCTGCAGGCTACAGGATGCAGACTACAGCCTGTCTTTCTAGTTCTGGAAGTCAGTGGTTTGACAAGTGATTAAAAACTATGTTTCTATGCAAATACTGTTATACATTCCTGAAGGACTCACCTAATATTAGATTGTAAACTATCAGTTCACTGCTTTGCAAGATAGCTGAGATGATGAATAGATTTGGAATCTTGCAGCTTTTGCCAAACAACAGCTGATAAAGGGCAGGCAAATACACAGGGCACAGAACTTCGACCCTGGTTAATAGGTAATTAACACAATGGACGCAAATTTGCATCAGTAAATATAACTATTGTGACTGAATTCTCATGCTTATTTTCCTAAAATCCTACATTTAAAAAACTTTTACCAGGCCACCCAGAAATAAAGGTTCAGCCTAGATCATGTCAAGTGACTCATTTCCAGTCTGGCACCGTAGTTATGAAAATACGTATATGTATGTGTTTTAATTAATGTAGGCTGAACTAGGAATGAAATGTGTTTGGTTTTTTATAATAGTCTGTAAAACTAAACTTGATATAAGTATATATCTATTATAGGCTTATCAGCAGTTTACAAACCTGTTTGCTAAATTGAAACTAGATAGTTGAGCACACGCTGAAATAACCTGTCTAAATGTTCAAGTCCTAGGTTTAAACACCTATTGGTGAGGGGAAGACTATAATTTATTTTTCTCAACAATGAAAGCATATGGTGTCACCAACTTTAGCCTTACTGGGAAGGAAGGAGTCACTGTGACAGCAGTTCAAAACTGATTTTTTGGATGGAATTTCTATGAGCTATCTTGTTTTGCTACATTGCAATTGGATTTGATTTTTAAATAGTGTATTAAATTACATTGTTATTGAGAATACATTATTGAACCTTTGAAATGAGATACTTTAATTATGCAGAACTTGAATAGCTGTATGGAAACAACCCCAGTGATCTGCTGATCCCCCTACCCCACTCCAGTTTAAGTAAATATGAACTGTTACAAGATTCACAACCTAGGTGTTAATTTCTATGTGATTCCTGACACAGAGAGCCTGTGTTACCTCAGTAAAGGCTTGAACTACCCAAAAAGCTGTTTGCAAAGATCCATTGGTATGTATGAATGCTGCACACAGCAGCTGTGCAGAAATGGCTGTTTAAGAAGACAAGCTTTTGACTGTATGAACTAGATGAAGTGTACATCTGGGGAAAATACAAACAGAAATAATGAGAAATATGTTTTCAGGAAATGCTCTTAACATAAACTGGCAAAGTTTTCCTATCCTTTCCCCTCCAAACTACCAGCTCTCTTCATATAGAAACTTTTCCCATGAGAGTATATAAATGTCCCAATTTACAATCCATGTTGGTCTTGGGCACTCTGTTCTTTTGCATTATGGTAGGGGCCTAACTTGCAGACTCGGGTTCCTTTAGGTATTGGGCTGGACTGCGGTCATTCAAGTTATCTCCCTCTGAGACACAGACTGCTCATTCTGGACATTGCTAGAACATCGCTTAAGCTTACCAGGTTTAGGATGGGACGATTTGTTTGTGCTGTGGTTACTCTACAATGATTGGTACCTCATTGTTGGAAGTTTTGTCACCTGTGGAGAAAGGATAGCTCAGTGTAGGAAGCATAATGGCAGCTTTGGGTATGGCTGCTGATACATGGTGGCAAGAACTAGAAAAGTTTGAGACCTTTTATCCACTAATGATCCTTGATAACCAAGTAAATTCAAGCAACAAGTAGATACCTTTTAGGAAATCAGAATTCTGGGACAGTCGCACCCTGAGAACAAGCGTTTCATTGGTCCTTTGTGCATGTAGGCTTGTCACTTTATTTCTTTATTTTTTTCCTCCCTTCTGCTGTTTCTGTGCTTCCTACTATCTTTGATTACTCTATCTTGGTTGATAATTGAAAAAGAAGTAAAAGCAGGGTGCGAAACAAGTCTTGCTGGCATGTAAGTACTTTGATATAAGAATACACCAATTGGTGTTTCTTGTTCAGCATTTGAACAACAGCCAGGCTTATGCTGGGTGGGGTAGGATGAGAAGCCTGTAGCTCTGCTGTTGGCAATGCCAGGCACATCGTGTGCTCCTAGTCCATTCAGCAGAGGAGGATTTCTGCAGAATGCTGCCTTCTGCTCTCAGCGAGACAGCACTGACCCATCTCCCAGAGTCACAATGGGGCCAAGCCAAAGGAGCCATTGAGCTTTTGCATGCCATAGGCCAGCTGAGGAACAACAGATTTATTCTGTTATTCTATTCTGACAGATAAAGCGTTTCTAAGGGTACTTATAAGACACAGTCTGCAGTGGGGCTGTTGTTACCCTGTTCATCTACAGGGGTTTTATAGGCTTTTTCACCAGAAAACAGCGAACATACTATTGCATGCAGGGGGGTGTGTGCAATATCGGTGTCTGTTCCTTTGTGGTGTTCCTACTGTTTTTATTTATTTTCCATTTGCCTACGTGGGGAAATTGCACCAGTGTACGTAAGGCTGAAGGCAGATTTAGTTCCAGTTGAAGGGTTTCATTCATGTTCAGATCTGTCTTGTCAAAAAGTTGTGCCAAAGTATCAATATGTATGTGTCCACAAAAGTGTGTGTATGCAATTAGGGAGTAGTTCACAAATCACCCTAAAAGTACTTATTTATGAAAGAGGATGCTGTGTCTCTGAGAGAAGTGTTAGAGCCTTGAGTGTTGTATTACTCATAGTAGACTGATATTAGTGGTAAAATTATCACAGTTACAGATTTTAGTTTACCCTAAAACTTCAGACTCTGCGTGCAGTACTCAACTGCATGAGCAAGTAAGTTCATTATGGACAAGCTGCAGCAACTGCAAGATATTGTAAAGCAAGCATTTTCAGGTTCACATACTAGCTGTTTTTCATGTGCAGTTATTTCACAAAGACAATGCTGATGAGAAGCACTTGCTGTTTGCTCCTACTGTATCACATTCTGTAATGATAAATGTGTTTTGAACAAAACAATATTTGGTCCATAAAAAGAAATTACTCATGTGTAAATGGTAGTGGAAGCCCTGCCAAGGGAATAATGAGACTCTAGGAGTGTACTCATTTGTATTCAAACAAGGGAAAATGCTGAAGGCGATGGTGTCAGCTTAATTTTCTTCTCCAGTCTAAAGCTTGAATACTGGTGTAGGCTTTGTAGCTCACAGAGAATGTGCACAGATTAATTCCATAGGAGTTTCATATATTGCTTTGGGGCAATATATTTCTTGAATAAATTCAATTCCTGTATCATACGGCTCATCACTAGTTATATTTTAATTTGGTATATTCATCCCAGCAGGTGAATTGCCTAGATGATCAATAAGGAAACTCTTTATATGGGTAATAATGTTGAGGGTAATCTGTGGGCAGACAAACTGCTCTCATGAGTCTAGGAGTTAAAAATGCATGCAGATGAGGACGGAAGTCTTATCTTTGAGTGCTGTTTTCATGCAGTCCAGTTTTTAATGTCTCTCTCTGCCTTGCCAACTTTTCAGATTAAGTTTTGGGCTGTTGGATTTTTTTATTATTTTTTTTTTAGCTGTTCTTGTGTGGTTTAAAGAAGAGTCTGTTGTTCTGCTGCTCTGTGGGAGAGGGGGAAGAAGCTCATGTCTGTTCTTTTATATGTGCAGTGATATGCACAGCATTTAGCAGATGAACATAACAAAAGCATCCAGGTATCAAAACTCTTGTAGAATGAATTACGTATTTGGTAGGTAGCTCATTATTCTAAGCAAATATATGTCTCCAGGCACAAGATGTTGACAAATTAAGCTTGGGTATTGGGGTGGGGGGGAGAGAATAAGGGGGTGGTTTTTTGCTTTCTGGGGGGAGGAGAAGCTTAACACAGCACAGTTACCTCCTCTCAATATTTTCTAGAGAGGTTATATTTCAGATGTTTTGCTTCTTTTTTTTGTTTTGTTTTGTTTTTATTTCTTTACTTAGTCATCATTGAACTTGTTAAGATTGCTAAGCATATTATCACTTCCAAGCCTTAGGATGGAAAAGTAAACTTTTTTGTAAAGCTCAGAAAAATATAACATACAGGTGTTTATTTTTTTAAGATTTTATAACCATATGTAGCAAGCATCCAGTTCGGTGTATGTTTGGGGTTTTGCTTGCTTTTTGTTTTCTGTCTGGGGATAAGTTTCCTCCTTTTGCATGAGGAGGGCAGCTAAAGCACAAAATCTATTCTAAATGTCCAAAACTGGTTTTGATCTCTTGGTTAGTTTACTGACAAATGACACTGCAGTCTGGATCAAAGCTCTAAAAAAAACCCTCATCAAGTGTAATGGTAAGGATCAATTGTACCTTATGCTGGCAGCCATGGAAACTTTCCAATGATGGGATGTCAGATGGCAGTGAAGCAGGGTGGAGAAAGTAGCTTGACTGAGCTAGAAGCAAATCCCAGGCTCAGGTGGTAAGTGCTCAGAAGAGCCAAGTGCTTAGTTACAAGTTTAAGTGGTTGCTTTCAGATTAACAAATCAAGGAGTAGCTACAATAACTGAAGACATGAAAACTTACTAGCATCCTGAGTCCATGATTGTGGAGTTGTTGCTTTGTGTTTGAGAACCATTTCAGGTTGATAAGTGAGTAGTGTATAACATACTTTTGTCAGTGGGAAGCAAGTCACACCTTTTAATCTAATCGTGTCTCAGTTTGTCTGGTTTTTCTTGAACACAAGTTTCCTGTAAGAAGCTTGTGGAGAACTGGTATGCTTGTGAACATTTAACAGTGGATCATGGAGAACAGTGTTTTATCCTACAACAATCTTCATTTTTAATTCTCATTATACAACATGAAAATTATACTATCATGATTTTTAGATGCTTCCATCATATTAAGGATCATATCATTCAGTTTTAGCCAGCGTGCACTAAAAGGAGTTTTTTAAAAGTGTTAGACAGGCATTCTAGTAGGCTTGGATCTGAACACTATGACTGCATTTGATCTCTGGTGATAAACATGACAACCTGTTCCTTTTAGCTAGTGGAATTAATTCAGGAAATGTTTACTGATGAGAGAGTAGTCACATAGAAAGGAAAGATCATAATCCACCAAAGTACACCACAATTGCTACCGAGCAGCTGGAAGTCTCATCTTCTGTAGTGCATTCCATCATATTACTCAGGCTTCGCTTTGACTTGCTTACAATTTGCATCAGTGCTTCTTGTTGTACTTTTACCACAATATTATTTAAAATATTTCTGGTTTAATTATGAAATTCTCATGCTAGAACAAAGTTTAAAATTATTTTAAAGATCAATGATACACTAAATGGTTTAGGAGAAAAATTGTATATTGGTGAGTTGAAGACAAATTAAAAGGTGTTCATTTTTATTCTTATGAAGTGGAAACAGCTTCTACTTGTATGAGATTGTTCCCCCTTCTCTTTAACACAGTTTTTAATGTCCTCTGCCTTGCCAAAACAAACCTAACAGACTAAAACTTAAACTAATTTGCATGAACATGACATATATCTTCATTCCCAATTTACATATTGAAGTAACAAGGGCAGGCTTCATATTGTGATTATATTTTCATGCTCTTCTGATTATTGGTGAGGTTTTTTTAACCTCTCTAAATCACATGCCAAGGTAAGCAGAAGTTTTTCATTTGCCAACTGCATACTATTCGTTTCTTAACAAAAATGTACTGTATCGAAGCTAGGAAAATTTTCAAAATAATGAAAAAAATAATCTAAGCTGTAAGACTTGGCCAAAGTGACTAAGAAGCAACATTTGTTTGACAGATAGTTATTCAAAGCACATAAGCAGTTGTAAATGATGTGATGATATACTCCTCCACACATTAGCCAAATTATTCATTCCATCCATGATAAACTAAAAATCTGTAACCCTATAAATGGATCACCAAGCCTCAAGCCATCAGCATACCATCTTTACTTGCACCTCATTCTCCACTGGTGTGACTTTTGTTTTCTTTTAATGAAACCGTGTTTGGCTGGCAATGTAAAATAACAGGTGCATGCCTATCATTATTATAATAATTCTTTCTCATAATTATTTTTCCTTGCAGTGCTCTTGGCAGGTCATTTAGGTTGTAAAACTAGTACTTTTGCCAGAATATTGCAATCAAAGTACACACTGCTACCAAATACTTTCCTTTGAAGCACTTGAATATAGTACCTGTTAGCTTAAGAGTTTACGCTCATAAATGAAAGGGAATTCCCTATGGCTGCATTATCTCCTCTTTAGATGTACTGTTATGTTTTGGAAACACTAGCCTGAACCAATTTGTACCAAATGCTTTTTTTATGGCATAGGGGAAACATTAAAAATGTGGTGTAAATCAGAGGTAAACTTAGTTTTGCATGAACTCTATTTGCCTTGGTGTGTTCATATTATAATGACTTGGGGAGAAGGGGGAGAGAAGATATACTCTCCACAGTAGGAGCTACTCAACTCACTAATGCAATCTGAATTGTGTATCAACACATTAATGGTAAGGTTAAGAAGTTAATGATGTTTAAAACTGTATTGTAAAATTTGCCTCAGCAACCTCATAAAAAGCAGCAACTAATGACATACTTTTGATTTGTGGTAATACTAACCTTGTTTCTTCAGCATCAAAGCTCTGAGTTCATAATTGTAGCTGGAACACTGCTCTGATTGTAATTTTTCCTGGCTATAATTTTCACACCTATTTTAATGGGTCAAAGAGAACCTGTGCACAGAGAAACAGCATCTATTCTTATAGCATTTCCAGTGCTGTAGGCAGCCCTCGAAGCTTTCACTGGAGCTCTGCACATAAAGCCTCATTTCATGTAAGGACCTTGGTATCGTTAAACCTGATAACACAGTGGCAGTTCGCACTGTATAATAAAGAAAAACTTATAAAACTACAATTTTTATTTTTTTAGAATTCTTGTTACACTGAATTGGGATATACACAACAGAAGCAAGGGTAGAATTGAAGCATTTACTGTTAGTCCAGTGAGTTTTTACAACTTTAATAATCGAAACTGAGTAACATGCATGGAAAAGCCTCATTAGCTATATGGTTAAAATCACTGTAGAAATAAAAATATACCCAGTATCTACCCCTTTATTCTGATGTTCTTATCACTCTTTTAACATTCTACTGGGCCCAGCTTTCCCTGGGCAAAATCAGGGAGAGGGAAGTTAAAATGAGCTCTTTGGTGTTCTGAGGTTTTCACTAGGAGGACAAGTAGGATGCTTCCCTACAGAGTGGCAGTAGAAACATGATGTTGATACTTTCTTCCTGCTAAATTTCGGGTTGCCCTAGACTTATTATTTCTTCCCATCCCTGACTGCTGCCTTTCCCCTGCTCCCAAGAGGGAGTGAAAGCTGCCCCACAACCCCTCAAGAACCCAAGGGTCTGTTTGTCTCCCAGGCACTGTCTGTGTCTGTCAGCCCGTTCCCTGGCAGTACTCTCAGAGCTGGGGCTCAGCACTTGGCCACAAGGTGCCTGGTAAACCTTGCTCAGCCCTGCTCAGGCTGAGAAGCCCAGATCAAAGTAATTAAAAACCTGTAACCTCTTACTAACAAAAGTGAAATCCTATTTACTGCATTATAGACTTTGTTTTGTAGAAGTGGCTAAATGTTAAGGAGGTTTTGATACTAATGCATTGATATATTAACATTTTTCTTGTGTGTATATGTGTACACATGTATTTTGGGTAGCATGTAAATGACAAGATGGAAACTGTGAGTTTGAATATTGAATGCATATTCCATCTTGTACAGAGGTAATTGCAATTATCTGAGGATGAACTGCCAGGCAGCTGTCTGGTTTCAGAGCTACAGCTCTCCTACCCTTAAGGAAAGGAAATATTTTGCTAATTTATTACTTCCTCCTTGTATTCCTCTTGCTAGAGTTTAGCCAGTACTGTTCAACGCTTCTGATTTGTATTCTTCTTGCTCTAATTTCTCTCTTGTGCTTTAAATCAAAAATCTCCCAATTAAGAGCAATTCAGAAACTGGAAGGATGCATGCAAAGCTTCCCTTTAAAAATAAATAAATAGCTTCCTACAAAATAGGAGTATTTTTAAGGCTTTAGGTGAAATCGTGTAATTTTTCTCTATTATAACTTCATTTGAATTCAGTGAGTTATTGAATGAATAAGGATTAAACAGTCTGGAAAGCAAAATTAATAGCTATTTATAAACAGATATTAATTTTCTCTTTTAGATTTATATCAGTGTCATTCCATCACACTTTACTCATGGATCTGCTAATGTAGGATTATTCTCATAAGGAGTTATGCCCATAATAAAAAGTGCATTCGCATACTGTATATAATCAGTAAGCTGCCTTAATTATTTTTCTTCTCCTTTTTTTTTTCCTATTGCTGTACCAATTCCACTAAAACTGTGGTAAAGCTAAGCCCAAGAGTATAATTAAATTCTTCTTGAAACCTAATTAGTTCAGCTGTGATGTCTCTTTCATTTCAGATAATAGCTACAAAATATGGTGCATATATTTGTATAAGGAAAGCACTTAAAGCATGCAGAATCATAGAATCAACTAGGTTGGAAAAGACCTTTAAGATCTTCAAGTCCAATCTCTACCCTAGGACTGCTAAGCCCACCACCAAATCATACCATTAAGGGCCTCATCTACATGTTTTTTGAACACTTGATTCCACCACTGCCCTGGGCAGCCTGTTCCAATGCCTGACCACCCTCTCAGTGAAGAAATTTTTCCTAATATTTGATCTAAACCTTCCCTGGTACAGCCTGAGGCCATTACCTCTTGTCCTATCACTTATGATATCAAGGTGCATGATCAGGACAGCTTTCAGATTAAACTGGACAGAAAGATGCACCTAATGCACTTCAGCTGCCAAGGGGTATTAAGACTGTGGGACCAGACTCTAATAGTGTCACTCCCAAACTCCAACTGCTTGTGTGTCCCCAGCATCATGTGTGTATATAGATCCGGCCCAATTGGTCTGTGCTTTATGTCAACATTGGTGTATGCATTAATGTGTGGTATTAGTTTCATCTTTTTTTAAAAAAAGCTCTGCTTGTTGACATTTTTCTGTGCTGTTACAATAGCTTCCAATTTTTTGTAAAAGACTACAAAGAATCAGTTTAGGTCACCCAAGTTGCATGGAGTTGACTTTGTGTGTCTTACTTCATTCATCATTACTGAGTCACTATTTTACTCAGATAAAGTCAAGTTACCCCCTTTCTTTCTGTGATTAATTTTATAACTGTAGATTGACAATTTAAAAAGTAATGAAGGAGCACAAAATTCTAATGGAAAAAATGTGGCCTCTTTTCATAGCATCTGTACAGAAAACACTGTTTTGTTCTCAAGTACCTGAGGTTACAGTTTCTTGTCAGTTCTAAAGCTTTCAGGCTAGGATTTACTTGAGATTCCCAGAAAAGATACAATCATAATCTTGTTCTGGGCAAAAGTGAAAACATTGTGCATATGCTTTGAGATAAGAAGTCACTGTTAGTTCCATGAATGCTTTAGTAATCTAAAGTTGGAATTAATACAGGAAAGCTTCATGTATTTTACAAACTTACTGTAGAAAATATTTTTTTATAAATATAACTAATCTCCTTTCAGTTATCTGCCCCCTGTTCACCATTCCAATGTTTCCCATAGCCTTAGGGTCAACAGTTCCTGTATTTCTCAATCACAAATAATGTAATCTATTAACCATTTCCAAGAATTACCAGCAAATTTTCTTCATTATGGAAGGATTAGTGTAAATAAAGAAAATAGGAAATGGTCTGAGAGTCCTGATTTTTCTATTTAAATGTAATTTCCCTGTTGTGGGTTTTTTGAGTGAATTTGAGATAATTGGTCAGTGTTGTTAATTAAAAGCTTCTTAAGAAGGAGGCAAGATAATAAAAGAAGCTATTGTTGAATCAGTGGATTGAATTATTCAGATAAAACCATACTAAAAGTGCTATTGGAAACTACCACAAGAATTGAAGTAAAAAAGTATGGGTTTGTGATTAACTTTACAATGTGAGTCTACTTCTACTGTGTATGCATGGTTGCAAATGCTTGTGTACTTGTTTCACTGTCAAGTGATTGTATTCTTGTAATGGCAACACAGATATAGCATTAGATAAGATCTTGCAATCACCTGTGTAGCCTCTGCTCTCACATGGCACTTTCTTCTAATAAGTACTTTCCTTCTTGATTCATCTCTATTTAAAACCTAAATCCAGAAAGACAGGATTCAACAGCTTACACTTGTGGTTGAAATGAGGTGAGTTTTTGGGTGGCTTTTAGTAAAGTTATATATAACTTCCACTGGAAAAAAGCTACTTTAAAATTACCATGCTTTAAGAATTTATGATATGGAATGAAGAGAACCTGAAAATAAAACTGTTGGGAATCATATGAAAATGTATAAACTGCATGGAGTGTAAGCATACATCATATTTTTTAAGAGACAGCTTTTTGTATGTTTAAATTTTGATTGATCTAAGTTGCTGAGGGACCTTAAATATGTAATATGACATATTTTTAGTTTCATATTGACTATGCCTTTTCAAAATAAACTGTGACATTATTATCTTGGGTCATATTCTGCTAGACCAGATTCTACTTGAGTGTAGAACAGCTAAGTGAAGAGCTTGTAGCTTCTATACCTTTCTAAGTCAAAAAATTTGACAAGAACACCACAACTTCTGTCACTATACAATGAAGACTACAGCATTGTATCCTTTCATTGTACTGTTATTAATATCTACATTGTGCAGTCTCAAGAAGTGATATTATCTGAAAAATCTCAGCTCTTGAGCACTTGCATCATTTTAAGCTGATGCTTGTAAAAAGGAAGAAGAAAAAAAAATTGCAATATGCCAGCTGTCAGTGAAAAATGGAGAGTAATAAACTATCCTGGTTTAAATGCAGCAATAGATCAGAAAAGCTATCTAACCATAACAGCTGCTGAAGATCT
Source organism: Nestor notabilis (assembly GCF_000696875.1). Taxonomy (NCBI): domain Eukaryota; kingdom Metazoa; phylum Chordata; class Aves; order Psittaciformes; family Psittacidae; genus Nestor; species Nestor notabilis. The sequence goes on from NW_009915972.1 coordinate 15,970, forward strand.
TAAAATGTCTTTTCTATTTAAACATAGCCCAAGGTTTGCACTAAATGTTCCTATGAATAAATCTGAAAGAAAATGAATATAGGAATTGTATTCACCTTGACCTCAACAATCCATAATGCAGAACTTCCCTTTGTTGCATTCAGGAACTCCATTTCAGTAAGAAGTTTGGATGACTGATAAACTCTTTGCTTTAAGTCTTCATATGGCTTTACTTTGTGCAGTCTCCCAAATTAATGGTCTTTTTTTTTTTTTTTTTTATTTTTTAACCCCCCCCCCCCCCCCCCCAGGTTTTTCATTAAAAGGAGGGAGGATTGTGCTAGAGGATATAGGAAAGTCTTCTTAATTTATGTGTTATGTGAGCTCATATATAATAATAGGTGATAGCTTCAGGAGCTGTTGTTATACAGAATTACTTACTTGAACAACTAGGATGAGACAGCTTCATATTTGCTCTAGCTGCAGCACACTAAGTACAGTCAGCAGGGTACATAAGCAGTCAGCTCCTGCAGTAAAATGTATGTCCTAGGATATATGTAAAACTGGTGATGTAAAATCCAGACCTAGTCTGGGATCTGGGTGAGCATATGGCTAGTAAACCTGGGCAGAATGCAGGCTTTAATGGCGTGAGTGGATTTGTCTGCTCGTAGAGAAAAACAATTTTGAGGAATATTACATTGCATGAGTGCTGAGGAGAAGAACAGGCTTTATCAAGCTGTTTTGTAGCTGGGAAAGCTTATAGCTGCATAAGTCACAAGGGTTTGTTGTTGCTTGGGTTTCTGGCAGGATTTGATTTCAAAGGCAAAATTGCCATGCAGGAGCATGTTAATATATAATATTTTAGATACATTAATACATATTAATGTATTTGAAAGAATATGCACTTTTGGAGAGCATGGATAGGTAGAATAAAACTTCCGTCAGCAAGAAACATAGTATTTGGTATGTGGGAATGCCATGAGTTGATTAGATTGCAAGGGTAATTCTTGTTGGTAGAACTAATCTGCATGAAATTGAAAATTATTATCATCTTGTTCAACTAATAAAACTATGATAACTACTTTTTTCCAATTCTGTGATTGAAGTATGTCTCCCTTTGCTATTCAGTGCCATTACTAAAAATGCTTCCACCATTTTGAATGTATGTGTATGTTAGAAGTATAACTTGGTCCATTTAGCTTCTATATATTATGTTTGCAGACCAAGCTGATAATTTCATGATCGTTTAGGTGTTGTTAACAAACAGAAAAAATTTCACAGTATCCTCATGATTTCCATCAGGAAAATCTTAATTTAATGAAACAACCTTTTTGTGTTTTGGGGTCCTTTTTGATGTTTTTTTTTTTTTGTTTTTTTTTGGTTTTTTTGTGTTTGTGATTGGTTTGGTTTGGGTTTTTTGTGTGTTTATTTTCAAAGCTTTCTAGGATCCAATATACAAAGAATTGTACCATGGGAAAAGATTGGTTAGTGTAGTCCCTTTGTGAACATGAAATCCTGAAGTTGAAATTCCATTCAGAAGTTATGTTTTGCAGTTCTCATGAAGGTGACTTTAAGTGGGTTTTTTTTTCACAGTTAAATAAAATTCTAGTTTGAATATATGAATTTGGATAAAACTGATCTTTATAATCAGATTCTTTTTATAAATTAAGAAATTTCCTATGCAAAGATGAATTTCTGCTTTTCTCTCCACTTGTATTATCTTACTGGAAAAACTGTACTGCAAATAACTGCACAAGTGAATTTTCAATTTCTTCCTGGTTTTGCAGTTATACTTAAAGCAGGGTTTGCAAAACCCTGAAAATTGGCTTGGTAAACTTCTGCCTGCAATAGAAAACTGTTGTTCACCTTAATATGACTACATTTTTCCATCGCTGAATTACATTTCAAAATTCTCTTTGAGAACTTAGCTGAATGATGGCACAATTTCTTAATATCTTGGACAAACACAGGACTCTGAAAAGAGGGCAAAAGTAGTTTCTTATATTTCAGGATTTAAAAACTGAAATGTATATGTGGTATATTCCATACCACAGCACATTATGCTTGGTACATAATCTGGGGGGAGTTATCTGGAAAGGCAGATCACTGCTCGGGTCAGGCTGTGTATCCGTCAGCAGGGAGTGAACAGTTGAATCATGCATCACTTGTGTTTGTTGGTGGTTTGGGTTTTGTTTTTTTCCTTTTTGGTTTTATACCTCCCTCCTTGTTATTTTCCTTTTCATTATTATTAGTAGTAGCAGTAGTATATTAGTACTTCAGTTATTAAACTGTTCATATCTGAAACCACAGGTTTTACTTTTGTTTTTCCAATTCTCCTCCCCATCCCACTGTGGGGGGCAGGGAGGGAACAAGTAGCTGCATGGTACTTAGTTGCCAGCTGGGTACCATGACAAAGGTATAAGACAAAGCAGTTTTTCAGAACTGTTGAAATACACTTTTTGTTCTGCATATGACTTTTTGGGGTTTTTTTACTTCTATTCCAAAAGACCAGTGTTCTTTAACCCCAAAGAATTTTTGTTTCCTTTCATTTTGTGAAAGAGATGATTAAACATCCAGTGTCCAGATACGTTGATATTGACTTTGTACTAAAAAGAAATGTATGCAAACATATCTTGAATAACCAAACTCTGATTCTACAACCATTGAACTTCTTTGAGCCATGTTTCTTCTTCTCATCTGCTGAAACAGTGTATCTCTTTAAGACTTGTAAACGGTCTTAAAATACAGTAAACAGATAGACAGACTAGAATGTATTGTTATCACAGCATGGAAGGCTTTCTTGTTCTTTTGTTTTAATGGAAAGCCCGAAGACTTCAAGACACAGTTCACTAATCAAGTAAATCCATTAAAAGCATTTTGAATAGACTATTGTGTTAATGAAATAGAAAAATAAATGTATATAGAGAGTTAAATAAAAGAGATACAAGAAAGAAGAACAAAAAAGTTGAGACTTCACCAAAAAGAATTCCTACATTATCAGGCTTGTATGTCGTATTCCATAATGATTTTAAGAACTGTGGAATAGGTTTCTGCAAATAGCATTAAAAATGATGTATTTCTCTACAGAGGCAAAAGTCCTTGAAAGTACTTTATTCATGGGTATTTGGGGACTATGACTTGTCAGCATTTGTGAGTGTTACCCAGGTTAACCCTTCAAAGATATCCCAGCATTTTCAAGTTGGTAATGCCCAGGTTTATTGCATACTAACATCCCTCTTACAAGCATCTAAACCAGCTATTAAACCATCAGTATTTGCAAAAGAGTCATTGCTTAGTTCTGCTTCTGCAAATGAGCTCTCAAATTTTATCTCTAGGATGATTGCTTAAGATCAGGTGGAAATATGCATCTCCTTAAACAATCAATATCTAAAATTTTGTTCATACTTTCTGGAAATACGTTTAAGAACATTGAAAAAGATGTTTTAAGAGAGAGATCACTTAAATTGCTAAAATTCTGGATAGCAATTTTTTTAAACTGAGGAAAGATGAGGAGTTTCATGGTATCTCATTGCCTGTACCAGCCCAATGGCTGGACTGCTGCTGGTACAGAAACCAGTTATGGATCAAACGTTTTCTTCTTCACCTTATCATCTCAATGTACAGCTTCTGAACATGGCTTATCATGATCATGAGACTTTACAGATACAAAGGTCTGTGAATATATAACTATGGAACAGATAAGAAAATGATTGACAAGAATCAAAGTAAATAGGAAAAGATTCCATTCAATTTCTTGAGACTTGCATTGTCCTGGTCTGCTGTGCTGGTGTTTTCTAACAGCTGGATAAATTTTAATTTTTTTTTTTAAGTGATGAGATTAAAATCAAGAAAAAATGCTAAAACCTGATATTTTTGTAAGGGGCTTCTCTGTATTTTTTCTCTTTCCCATCATTATTTCATAGCGATATTAACAATTATGAAAGTACATACACTATGAAGCAGTCATGTTTAAAATCTCTTACTATTGGTGTAGTTAGATAACCAGCCCTAGAGACAGACACTGCATTTGTGCTGTAGAATGTGGAAAACAAAAGCATATGTATGAACTTCAGAAACATGTGGCTGTATAAGATAACCATGAGAAACTTATACTGCATAAGAGATTTCCTTCTCTAAAGTGGTGCTAATGGGCTTTTATTCAGAGTTTCTCCATGTCTCACAGGAAGTTATCCATCCTCCTAAGGCTGCAATTGGAAGGCAGCATCATAAAATCACAGAATGGTTTGGGTTGGAAGGAACATTAATTCCAACACCCCTGACACAGGAAGGGACACTTCCCACTAGACCAGGTTGCTTAAAGCCTCATCCAGCCTGGCCTTAAACACTTCCAAGGATATAGCATCCACAATGTGTCTGGGCAACCTGTTCCAGTGTCTTACCACCCTCACAGTGAAGAATGTCTTCCTAATATCTAATCTAATTCTACTCTCTTTTAGTAAAAACCATTCCACCTTGTCTTATTACTACATACCCTTGGAAAAAGTCCCTCTCCAGATTTCTTGTAGGCACCCTTTAGGTACTTGGAGACTTGCAAAGGTCTCCCTGGACCCTTCTCTTCTCCAGGCTGAACAAGCCCAACTCTCTGAGTCTCTTCATAGGAGAGGTGCTCCAGCCCTCTGATCATCTCTGTCCGCATCCTTCTTGGCATCCTTGGCACAACAAGTTCTTAGCTTTTTTTTGTCCTCTGAACACAGAGGAAATTAACTGTGAAGTAAGAAATGTGGGAAAAGAATACAAATCTATTTGTAAGTTATAGGACTTGGAGCTGCTAGTACTTTTCTGTCGATTTTAGTCATGAGGTCTGTGTTTTTGACCTGAGGCATGTGGAGGTATGGTATTCCTATGGATACAGAAAGCACTTTGTATTTCTTTTTTTCTACCAGGCTTTGGTTGCTCTTGAGACTGTATCTTGCAATTGGAAGACATTGTTAATTCCAGCACCTTTTACATTACAGCAACCCTTTATTAGATTTTAATTTTACAGCTGGGTTATCTAGCCTAATGCTCATGCCCTTGAGTCAAATGTAGAATAACACCATTCATGTCAGCTGAATATCTTTCGATAAAAATGTGTGTGTGCACATGCCTGCAGCAGCTGGCTCAAACATTAAAATCAATCCATATAAGTTTTCTGAATGCCTTGATTTTTTTTTTTTTCCTTCTATAATGTAGAAACAGTTAAATGGTATCAGTGTATTTAACCTTAGAAAAACAAATTAGTGTGGATTCCACAAATTTTTCAATAAACATTGGGTTTAAGTTAATTCTATAAGAGAAGAATGTTCAGACACTGAATCCAGTGAACAGGGATGTTTAATAAAATGCCAGGTAGAGCACACTTTTTTTTTTTCTTTTTAGCTTAGAAATTGTAACATGGAAATACAGCTATAACTGTATTTGCTGTGTTGCAATAAATTAATAAAAAGCCTCTTCTTACTCCAAATCTGGGGTAAAAGTGTGTGCATGCAATATAAAAATGGAATTTGAGTTAATTTTACTCAATTTAGTGAAAATCTGCGGTGCACTAATTTTAATCATAAAGGACGGAAGCTTGATTTCCCTATACATCTCTAAGGTCTATGCAAAAGTCATTAGTTATTAATTACGGAAAGACTGCAATAAGTGATTTCTGCATTAAGTAGCACCATACAAATGTTTACAAGTGTCTTTTCAGCTTTGGAAAGTGTTACTTGTTGAGTGGCTCTGTTGGTTTTTGTTTTTCTTTTTTAGTTGTTTTTTTTTCCTGGTGATCTAAAAACTGTATTTGCCCTTTCTGATCTTTTTATTTTTTTAGAATATTCTTTATGGCCCAATTGAATTTTTAGCATCCTCTCTCTTTAGGAGAATATGTCAGCTCTCAAGTGTCCAGTAGTTCTTTTTATCTGATGTGGACTCTTTAAAACCCACAAGCATGTCTAGGTTATCAGATTTACTTTAAAATGCTGCCATTCATCTGTTCAGTTTAATGCATTCTCAGTCGGGAGTTGCTATATTGGCTAAAGGCTATGCCATGCTGCAGCTTAGAAAATGAGAAAAGAAAGGCAGCCAGGCTCAGGCTAACTATACCATTAACTTTCCTTCAGCCTGCAATACATCAACAGAGCATCAGACCTAATCATGTTTTTTATAGCTGCTCTACCACAGCAAATAATGATCAGAGATATTTATTTGGAAAGGAACACTGTGTAGTCCTTTGGAAATTTGTTGTTCTCTTGAACATGATTTACAGTGATTGCCCATTAATCTTATCATGCATTTTTCTCCCTACTTTAAAAAAACTATTCATGCTTTGAATGCTAGAGGAAAGGGGAGAGGTGAAGTCTTTACCTGTAAATGGCAAGATAATGTACTTGACTAACCCCACATAAATGTTTTTATGTTGCTTTTCCTGCCAGTGAATGTTGTAGAGCCAGGTATATTGATTAACTGGTGATGCAAACCAGCTCTTTTCTGTGTCCTATTGACTGGATCTGTTTTGTACTTGCTAATACCTAATTGGGTCTCAGGGCAGTAAGGCTTGCTTTTAGTTTACAGGCAGTTTACTTCCATTCTTGTCAACATCTAATGCGTTCTAAATACCGTGGGAGCACAAGATCCAAAGCTAATCACCCATAAACCTTGAGGAAAATCAGTTTTAGGTAGGGTGTCTGCAGAATGTTTAACTACAGGAAGGAAGGGGGATTTGTCAGTAACAGCAGAAATACAAGTCCAACATGAGATTTGTCTGTGCGTGACTTGTGAAAGGCATTGGGTAAATTCGGTAAAAAATTCCACCTGAGTGACAAAGTCACATGACAGTATCTCACAGGACTTGCAAAGATCAGTACTTAGTCGTGCTAACAGGGAACATGCAGCATAAATTAGAGAGGTGCCAAAATTATGCACACAACATCCCATGCTGTTCTGTAACTCACTTTTTCTGCATAAGAGGAAAAAGCAAGGAATTAATCTGACCAAACTTAAGTATCTGCATAAGAAGAAACAAGTTAATAGAAATAATGGTCTGTATAAAAGCCTTGAGACTGAAAAACGTGTTGTGAAAAGGGATATATATATTTGGGTTTTTTTTGGGGGGTAGTAGAGTTGTCTTTTTACTACCATTCTAACAACCTTACCTCAGTCTTCTGTTTCTTAATATGCTCAGAAAAATTGTTATATTTTTGAGGGTTTCCTGCTGTTTTTTTTTCCCCACCACTTCTGCAGTTATTGTTTGTTCTTAATATGATAAGCATATGCATACCTGTGGCTATTTTTTTTTTCTCTTAGCAAAGGTACTCTTTCTAGCATGGCTAGAGAGTACAGACACATTGCTGACAGGAAAACACTCCCCTGCCCTGCTTCTCCTTGATTTTTAGTGCATACTTTGACACTGCAGACCTTCTTACCCTCTTGGATCAATCTTGCTGCTGTGCCTGGACTGTACTATATAGTTTATCTACAATTGTTAATTTTTTGCTAATAACTGCTGACCATGTACATGTTTTGACCCCTTTTGACTTTTCCCTTTGCACTTTTTTTCTGTTTGTACTGATAAAAAAAGTTCAAAGAAACCTCATATCTTCCTACAGCTGTACTGCTAGGTGAAGTGCTTCTCTTGACCTGAAGCATTTTGTTTGCTCTCAGCATCTGTAAACTTGGTAGCATTTCTCATCCTTCCATTTTTGTGCTGCCAGTGTTGCAAGGATATTGGTGAGGATCTGGGAAGGGCCAGCTGTTGGATGCTTAAAAACTAATGGTGGGAGGAAGCTGCAGGAAAATGCCAAATTTTAAAAATGGAGAAAGGAGATGTCAGAATGATAGTGAATGTCTAGACTGTTGGCATAGAGTTGATAGTGGCAGCTCAGGAGCCAGATCTTAGTCCCCTTTATGCTCTTCCTCACAGTCAGAAGCAAGGCATGATTCAGGCAGACTTTCGAAGAGTTGTACAGCCAAATTCCTCCATTTTTACCTTGATACCTCTCCAGAACTGGAGCAATATTTTGAAAGGGTGTAAAACAGTTTCCAACTTAACAACAACTTCAAAATTCCTAGCATTGTCTGTTTGAGCTGTTTCCCCTGACCCTGACCAATTCCCAAGGAAACACAGATCTAAGACTATTTATATACCAAAGGAAATATAATAATGCTTCCAAGGTGTTCCACAAGATGGATTGGAAATGAAACTAGAATGGGGGAATAGGGACAACACCAATATTGCTTGTGCCGTACTGAAGTGAAGGTATCTTCTGTTTCCATGCTTTTCTTGTGATAACCACTGTCTTGAAGATCTTTATTATCTCTCTGCTCAGTACCTGCTCATCTTTTTTTTTTTTAGCTGGGGGCTCTCAGTGCTACTGGAATGAAAATAATAAATATCTGCTTTACTGTGTGTTCCCACCAAGCTGCTTCTGTGAGATTACTTGTAGTAGCCAGCACTGAGGCTATGTGTTTGGAGATTCGATCTTTAATCACTTGCCTGCATCTACCCACTGTGCAGTCGTAACACACGCTGATTTAAAAGGGGCTTTTGCTGGAGGCCTAAGAGAAGTAATCTAAGCAAAAAATGTGACTAAACCCCACATCTCTATTTGTCATATATGTTACCTAAAGCCCATTTCTTTTATCTTGAACTTCTTGTTTTCAAAGATACTCTGGTTTCAAACTGAGATCTACCTTCTCACTTCAATGCATTCACTTTTAAAGCTATTAGGACTTCTAAATGGAAGTAAAAACCCATATATGAAGCTAGATCTCTCTAGGTTTTTAAACAATTGGCTCTTTTTATTTATTGTACTAAACTATGCTTAAAGGAAGAATGTTTTATTCATGCAGATCAGTTATGTATTATGATATTTTTCAAAGAAATATTGAATATTTAGTATTTCCTCAGTATAATATGTAATTCATGCTGGAAACCTTTTCCTGAAAGTAATTAGATAGTTATTAGAAAGCTTAAAGAAGAAAACAAAGCATCTAGTTTATTTTTAATGGCTTGCTCAAAGTAGTATTTTGCTAAGCTCACTAAGAAACACTGTTGTGTCTATATTTCTTCTACATAGCCTCTAGTAAAAATGTGTTTTAAAAATTTCAGCTAAGATCTTGAGAAAAGAGCTTTTTTTATACTTTACATATATGCAAATACACTTAGGAAGAAATCTCATTTCATTATGGTAACAAGAAATTACATAAAACATTTTGTACACTTTTTCTCTACGATTCCTTGACTTGTCACAGTAACCTTGTCGTTCATTTACAGTTTTCATTATACAAGAGATACCTAAAGGATTCCAATGGCATGAACTATTTTCTTGTAATAGAACTGGAGTCAATACTGCATATGCAGACTGTATCTTATCAGACAGTCTAGCACGGAGTAAAAGATACTGATTTGAAGAAATGCTTGAGGGAGTGACATTTGCAATACAATGACGTATGTTTAATGATAAAGTTTATGACTTGCTGATAAAAAGCTTAACCATAACCCTATGTTACTTAGGCATTATTGTTCAAAATAAGTTAGAATAAATGATTTGTTGAATACCTTTACGTATCTTGAAGAAAGTATTTTTTCTGTATTCCTCATGTACAATTATAGTTAACATGTGATTAATAAGTGTTTCTTCTTTAGTAGCTTAATGCAGTTTTTAAAGAAAAAGATTCCACAGCAGTCTTGCCATAGTTAAAAAGTGACAAAAATCTATGATTTCAAAGGGAGAAAATGTACCTCTAAGTCCACTCTACAGGATGCATTAAGAGTTTAGTGATCCTGAGAAAGATAGGCTTACGAACTTCACAGTTCTTAAACATGGTCATTACTCCTACAATAGTGGGTAAATTTAAGAAAGTACTGAGAAACTGAATTGTAAGAGATATAATCTCTGCTCCATAGCCATGTCAGCTTGGTAGCCCTGCCTTTTCTGCATAAAGCCTTATCGCTGGTGGAAAAGAAGTGAGCATTGGCTTTCAATTTTGATGATTCTGAGACAATTAACTCCTCTTACCCTGGCATATGTGCTACTTGTGGAAAGCACATTCAGACCCTGTCCTTAATGAAATTTCCATGTGGCAAAATATTCCTTAAAGATGCTTACATTTCCTCTTGGAGAATCTGTATTGTGGAAATTCCATGTAGTGTTGGAGTTGCTATATGAGATGTGGTTCTGTCATCAGTACATTTCTTGTGTTTTATAAGGTAGGAATAGCAGTATATGGAAGAGAGAAACTGGATCTATTTGGGTGTTTCATTCCCTTCCTCTGAGAAGCCGTGTGTTTACCAGGCTCTGCTCTCAAATTCCCAGAAATTAATGAGAAAGGTTTTCTGATTAATGTTGAATAGAACAAGAGCTTTGTTCTTGCTCCTAACTTTGATGAGAGCAAAGAATTAATAGTGTTCTCAGATCACAAAATTGTAAAAAAAATAAACTGTGTTTTATTTCAGTAAGTTTAAGGCACTTATTTTGGCTATTGTTGAAGGATCCTAATGCTGTCAACCTGTTAACTGTGGGGCCACAATACATTTTTCATTCACTAAACATATTTCCAAGATAACAAAGCTATAAATTCTGAATAAGACTTTAATGAAAATACATGAATAGGTAATACTGGCTACAATCTCCTATTATTACCATCACAAGATTTTACCTACTGTTGTATTTAAATTATGTAGATCAGAATAATTTGATATACCGCAAATGATAAACTATATTGTTCTGTGCCACCTTAATTGTATCTTTTGGCATGAAAGAAGCTGTCTGAATGCTTTGTTAATTAATCTTGTCACTCTTGTCCCAGAAACATACTGTATGTGGGTTGTTTTAAATTGCTGTGGTTAGAAATAGTAAATATATAATTCAATTAATATTGCTATTAAAAGTCCTATACATCCATCAATATATCAAGGAAAGTTTGAAAGATGATTGTTTCTACACAGCTGTGCAAATGATAAGGGTGCAGAATTTCTTTACATTGTATAAGTAAAAAGGTTATTTACTGTTGCCTACACTTTCTATTACACTGACTGGTCATTCTTTGTCTCTTACCAGTGTCTAAGATAAGCAGGCTGGTTTTGTGTTACAAGTATTTGTTTATGCCATATTTCCCATATTTTCTTACAGATCAGCAGCTTTACCGCAACTCTTCTTATATAATATTTTTTAAAAATTGTAGTTTGGGTAGGATCTCCTTAAAGAGGTGGAACTTCTCTAAATGAAGAAGCTAAAACATATGCATGTGGGACATTACCCAAAAGCTGTACCTTTTCTCAAGCTCAATAGAGAAAGTAAATGGGAAAGTATCTTCAACTTTAAGCACTCATTATACTGTCAATAGATCTAACAATTTTTAACACCTGAGTTGAATAAAACAAAAAGGTTGTTACTAATATATTAAGATTGGTACTAATGTATTCCGGGCTCCCTTAGCTGTAAATTATTCCCCCAGAACCTCTGGATATGAAGCAGACCCTTGTTGCTTTTCTCTCCTTAATGCAGAGAATTAGTTTTTTCTTTCACTGAGGTTGGTATCTCTTCCAGTTAAAGATTCATTTATGCATTTTTGTAATATATAAAAATGAACTTTTTAATGTAAACGCACTGTTAGAAATGGCTTCCTTGCCAGAACAGGGGAGTTTAAGGTTCCTCAGGCAGGTTCTAGGGAAGATAGTGATTCAGGCCATTTAATTGGCTCTCTCCAAACAGTGGTTTCTGTGCTCCACAGCAATGCAGGTAGCCCCAAAAACACTTAGTGTATGACTGTACATTATATAGATGAACTTTCTTGTGAATATTTTTGTTGTTCTCTACAGTCAAAGTTCAAAACTGTTGTTTTGGGTTTTAGTTGGTTTTTTTTTCATTTTGCACGTGGTGCAGAGACTAAAAAAATTATCTTGCTTTCAAAATATGTGTAGGAGGAATACTAATTTGTCTGTGGAAATGTTAAAAACTTTTTATGGTAACTTGCAGTAGGAAAGCAAATAACTTGCAGTAGGAAAGCAAAAGAATCTGTAGTTTGTATGGAATTATATTCAACCCTTTTTCACCTTTTATAAAACCTAGTAAACAACTTGTTGCACTATGGATTAATCTTCTTACTTTTGCTGTTTTTCTTTTTACCAGAGGTACTAACTACTCCAAGTGCCTGAGTCAGAAACATCTTTAAATGCAAGGACAGCAAAATTGTTTCAGGTGTCCATGAGACAGCTGACAACTTTTGTGGTGGCATCTACTTGGCCATTAACAGACTAGGTCAACTAGTCTTCTTGTCTTATTATTTATATGTCAGTATCATCTTTTTTTTTTTTTTTTTTTTTTTTAGTATTTTTTTTTTTTTTTTTTTTTTTTTTTTTTTTTTTTTTTTTTTGGGTCTGTGAAGCTCCTTCAGGAATGTGACAGAAGGAAAGAAACCTGCTAAACACAGAGATGTTGTAGAAATCCTAGGACTGGATGGTCTTGACAACTTGGAAGGAATTCAAAGCAGTAAAATTGTAGTCTGCACCGTTTGGAGAAATTTTCCCACTTCACCACCTATGTTCAGTTGGAGTTAATAGATAGATAAATGCCAAGATCTGAAAGATTAGTGTATCACAACACTAAAAGCTCAAAACAGGATCCAGAGTTTTCAGTATGAAGGTTTTAACTGGTTTAAGTAGGACTCTTCTCAGTCCCTCAGTAAATTTACAAGGTGCTCTCCCAGCTGTGAAATGCTTGTGCCTAGCTCATACAGAGCACGAAGGCACATTTATGTAAAGAACAGTAACAATCCTCCAAGCAATAGAGGAGAGTAAAAGGAAGAGAATTTACATTATATCAGTTGTAACTATTCCTGCTTGCATTTAATCTTGCCTTGCAAATGTGTTAAAAATCTATACCTTGATTTGAAAGAAGTATGTAGAATTGATATGGACAATCTGGATTCTAGTGTGGGTTCTGATACTATTAATTTTTTTGCTAAAGATAGCCAAACCAATCGATTTAGTAAAGTCAGGAAATGGCTAGTAAAGTTGTGCTATTAGTTCCCTAAGACATTGCCTTTATGCTTTTTTTCTTTCTTAGTTAACAGTAGTTTTCTCAAAGAATTCAGTGTTGATGCTTGTGCAAAGTCATATTAAACCAGAAGAAAAAGATTGCGAAGATAAACAGTCTTGAAAAACACATATGTGAGGAGAAGAGCCTTAAATGGAAGTTACAACTGTTTTGAGGAATATCCAGAGTTTTTGTTTTAAAACCTGTAGCACTCCTGGCATGTAGGGGCATCTCTCACTGCGTTTCCTCCCTGTTAGCATATCTCTCAAGGTCAGGATGAAGATGAAGGTCACAAGTCTTACAGTGGTTCCCAGAGTTCCACTAATTCTGATGCAGATATGACAGGAAAGTCTCAATTTTATATTATCTTCTTTTATCAATCTCAAATTAAGTACTGAAAAGAAGCAAACTTTCTCATTCCTCCTTTTGCCTGCCTATTAGACTTACTTCCATGTATTAAAATTTTATGATTAATGAATGCAAAAGAGCAGTAGGCATTTATATTGAACTGTTGGGTTGTTTTGGGGTTTGGTTTTTTTGGTTGGTTTTTTTTTTTTCTATTCCATTTTTAAAGTTTAATTTGAGAGAAGGAAAGGAAGGAATTACTGCTAAGCTTGGTAGAACCTATGTTATCTTGGACAATAAGGCTTCTTTACAAGCTTTATACCACATCCTGGAGCTGTAAGGGCTGTGCAAGTAATATGAGCATGTTTATTACTTATGTAAAATAGATTCTTAATTCATGACATTAAAAAATTCACCTTTTTTCTTGAAGCATCAATAGTTAGGAACCCAAACTAGTCAAATGTTTTTCGTCAAATAAAGTGAAGGGAAAAATTAATTAGTTAAATAATGATAATAGTTAATAAAATTAATAAATAAAAGGTCAACATCCCGTATGTATTGCTACTATATACCATTTTAAAATACTGCAACTACGGAGTATATATAGTGTCTATTCTCAACTACATTAAGGGCACATTGATAGACCGTCTTGGAAGTGTGCAATGGCATCTTATTAGTATAGTTTCTCTTAACAATTTAGGTTTTGTTAGGTAAAAAAAAAATTGCGACAATCAAATTACCAGGTGGAATAGAGCATGGAATACATGTCCATGTAATTTATGTCTAAGCTAACTAGAAGGGTCACAACATATCCTTTTTCAATTGTTTTGAGGTCATTAATGTATTTATCTGTTCAAGGACAAACATTCCTTACTTAATGTTCAAGTAAAAAAAAAGGCAAAAAACCCCAAACAAACAAAAAACTTGTAACCACAGAAGAACCTGATTGTGTTTTAGGCATATTGCCTGCTCTTCTTTCTTTCTTTCTTACAAAAACAGTCTCTGAACAGAAATCAACTTTTGTATAGCTTCATTTTATTTATTTAATTTTTTTTAAATTAGTGATGGGCTATGTATGCTGGTTGGTATGTATGCATACTATAGGTAAGTATGCATACCTATTGAATGCTCAATAGGTAGAAACTGCATCCTATAGAAGGTATTCTTCATCTTAAACGTTCATTACCTTTTATCTGTCACTCCCAATTTCTCCATCTTTTCTCTCCTCAAACATGCAGGTACTCTCTTTCTCCATATAATTTATTCTTCATCTTATTTTTCACTGTTTCTCCCAAGCAGATGGCAGTAAAACTTTCAAAATCAGGACATCAGATCCAGTCCTGTCAAAACTTCGGTTATAACATAAATGAAACATAAAATTTAATCCATGGTAAATGATCTGAAAAGAGGTAAGCCAGTATCTTCCATTCCTGGCTTGTGGACATGATATTTTTAAAATGTATATATCAAAACTCCTTAAAAATTATGAAGTATCAGCTCTTCCTTTCTTTGTTATAATTCAGGTCAAAAATTGGGAGAAACGATGACACTCACAACACAGGACTGGAACTGTCAAGACAATATGTAGATACTGCATTCTACTTTTTTATTTCTGTAATCTTTAGTCATTGATATAGTTAATATGGATTCACATTAAGCGATGTAAGTGCCCTTTAGCTGGACATATACACTAACTTTGAAACAGTTATATAGTCTTAAAAATGGTACAAATTAAAACACAATGCAGTGATGAAATGTCCGTAACCCAGAATTCTGTAATTGTCTGTTATTCTGTAATTCATGTAATTCCTGTAATTCATGTAATTCTGTAATTCGGTAATTCATAAAGTTGAGGGCTGCAGTTCATAAATAAGACAGATTTATTTTTAGAAAAATAATATTTTTATTATAGAGTTAGCATTTTAAGTTGTCTCCAATTTGATTAGATACTCTAATGAAAAATGAATTAAGCACCTTTTCCTCCTTTTAGGCATCCCTAAAGTTTCCATTACAAACATGTATAACATTTTAACCTATTTTCGTCCCAATAGACTTTAAGTACATGTTTCACTATTCAGTCTGAAAAAGCTAATCCACATTAATAGCATGTTAATCTATATAGTTAACACTTTGGTAATAATTGTGGTTTAGTTTTATAAAGCATTCATTAAATGTCTTGCTAAATTACATAAAGATCATAATAGGCATTTGATGAATGCTTTTTAAAGTGAAGTAGAAATTACTTTAGATTATAAGTAACTATAGGTTTATAAAGCCATCATTATATATCTATTAAGACCACTTAACTTAAGTGTTCCATAATTAGAGTCAGAATTTTAATTGCACATTTGCAAACTGCTAGCTAGAACTTCTGAAAACAGCTCTTCTATTCTAGCACTGTTGAAGAGAGGTTTTTTTTAATTTCTAAATAATACCCTACTATATTATAATAAATGATATGGGGCAGAAATAAGAAGGCATCTAATATACTAGTAATTCCTTAAAAATATCTCTTATAATTGAGAAAATAATTATAAGTTTAATTTTTGTTAACTGTTAAAATTGAATCTGAATGAGAACTGTTTGGCTCAAAGTATTGACAAAGGCATGCAGAGTGCTTTTACCTCTGAATGATTAGCTGAAAACAGACAATAATAATTTTGCCCAAATCTCATTCCTTTCACATAAATCTACCTTTTACGTAGCATCCCAAATCATAAAAAATGTACTTGTCATTGGTTCTGTTGTATCCAGTATCTCTGGAGATACTAAATAGTTTTTAATTTTAATCGCAAAGAATGCGAAGTGTGCTCAGCTACCAGACATATGCTAGTACGGGAAGAGTGTTCCTGAGGACACCAACATTGTGCTCAAGTTTGTTCTGTTCTGTTCCTAATTCTTTTGTCAGACCTCGGTTTCATATATGCCTTCCACAGTCAAGGAAATACATACAAACTCCACAGTGTCTCATTCTTTTCAGAAACATGACTTTGACATTAGTGACACATAAGATCGTATTTCCCAGGATGGGCATGCAGATTCAGATAGAGAGATGATCTTGGTACACGATGGTCTCCCATGTAAAATACTACACATATACCTGTTTCTACTTTTACTGTTTTGAATTCCATAACTGTTTACTGATGTTCACATTTCCTCTTCAATGTGGGGTCAAAGCAGAAGCAAAGTTATTTGCATTTGAGTAGCAGAATGTTAAAAATGGCAGAAATGCTTAGCCTTTATCTCACAGCCATCACTACTCACTATTCCATTGCATCTGTTTCCTTTCAATTACCCTCAGCTCGAGGCTGGCAAAATTACATTTTCGCTGTTCAGTTTTGTTACGCTTTGTTTTTAAGTCTTGCCTCAAATACACTATGTTAGTGTCTATGGGCCCCCAAGAGTGAATGAAATTATGTGACTAACATTACTGAAGGCCATTTTCTATTAAAATCCAGTTCTCGTTTTCTTTCATAATTCTGATTGGTTGATTTTAATAGGTCTTTCCCAACAATACATTTAGCTTGCTAGCAATTTTATAGAGTATACAAATGTTTCACTTGGCTGAATATATGCTTTGCTAGTCCGAAGCTCATCTAATACTGCACAGTGGGGGAAACCACAGAGAGCTCCTTCTTCTTAAAAAAAAATTAGTCTTTGAGACTAAAAAGTAAGTTTGTCAAGAAATTAAACTACCTTGCAAACTGACTGTATTTCCTTCACCTCTAAGCTAAGGTTATTTAAATGTGAGCTAAGTAGTTCTCCAGTTTTTGCTGTCAAGGGTCAGTTCCCTCTTTTAGCTCAGTCACAGACACACAGGTCTATTGCAGGAAGTCCTAAATAGTATTCTCCTGATGTAATCTGAGTTTGCTTTTTGTTAATTTATTTATCCTGGTAAGGAAAAGAGGCATTAAACACTTATAAGTAACTAGAAAAAGAGAGTGTTCATAAGAAGAAAAGGTGGCAAACTCACTAACAACTAAAGATGAAAGTGGAAAAGAAGTAATAGTCAAGAAAAAAACACTTGCAGAATGACCTGATACTAGGAGAAGAGGAAGATAAAAGCAGAAGATAGACTAACAAGGAGAAAATATGAAGGAAGAACAAAAAATACATGAAGGCCATATAAAAACAAAGCCAGGTGTTGGAGAAACCAGCTGGAGATTTTGCCAGATAGCTGCACTGAACATGTTTAACAGCAAGCCTGGCAAAGGAAGTGGCCAGACTAGATTAAATCCTCTAAATTGAAGTAACATCATCAGTTAACAGTTGCACTTTGGGCAGGGTATGCTTTACTCTGAGGAACTATGCAAACTGATATTAGAACTATATTCCCATATGGGTCATGTATTGCTAAAAAAAGCAGCTATAAAGACTTCAATTTTTCTGTCTAAAATGTGACATGGTCTTTGCCTGCTGGATTTGGTATTCAAAAGGAAAATGCTCATAAGCACTGTGTGGGATCTGTCTTGCTAAGAGAAGCTTAGTTGATTTTTCCTTTGTGCTCAGAACAAATTAGAATTTTGTATTATCTTATGTATCTCACTTCTGTATTTCAAGTCTGTTTCTCTAATAGCTGAATTCTTAGGCTTGGTTTGAGTAATAATCCTAGAAGAAAACCCTGAATTTCATACTTGGTTCCTGGTTGCTTGATGTTTGAAGCACATAAATATTTATTCAACTATAATGTCTCAGTGACATAGGAGTGTTCCAACTTTATTAACTGGTGAAATATTAAAACAGGGTCCTCCTTCTCCTGTAACTATACCAAAGCTTTAAGCTATATTAATAACTATACTTTTTGTCTTCTAAAACCACTAGTACTACTCTGGCTGTGCAAATGTACAAGTAAAGCATTTAGTGCCAGCTAAAATAGCAGTATTATACTGGCAACCACAAGTGATTGGTTACAGAAATCAAGAGGTGCAGACAGCCTCATAATCATGGTACCAAAAATTGTTGTTATGGAAACTGAGTTTCTCAGGACACATCTGCAGATCTTAAAATATTTTGTCTTAGCTTGTAGTTAGAAGTTTGCAGCTGCTCTCTACTTACAGTATAAGAACTTACTAAAAACTGCCATCTGTGGTAGAGCAAAACATGCTATAAACTAGTCAGAAATTGCTTTCCTCTGAAAGTCCAGCAGTATTTTCCCAAAAATGTTCAGTTTTACTGCGTTCTTCAAGACATTGTTGCTGAAGAGAAGCATAGCTTTTTGACAAATATTCTTAAAGAAGCAGGGAAGTACTGACTTGTTACTACCATAATAAACACTAAAGTCTGTGACACTTTCTTTTAAAACTGCAATTCATAAATTATGACATATTTCTAAAGCTGCATAATTTTCACTTGCATCAGGTGGATAACATACTGCATTAAACTATTTAGATTAATTTAGCTCTCAATTTGTCAACTGGATGTGTGTTTATTCTCTCTCAAAAGGAAATAAAATGGTCAATTTGGGAAATGACAGGCAGCAGCTGACCATATACAGTGATTTCTTTTCCTGGAGAGGATTTGACAGTCAGTATATGATCCCTTTAATTTCAATGCCAAAATTCAACTAGGTTTTGGGTTGTTTTGGCTTTTTTTTCTGGGTTTCTTTTTCCTTCAAAATGTCATAATTTCTCTAGAATTAAAAACTGCATTGTATAGACAAGCCTAAAATGGACAGTAATATCTGCTCTTAGAATATGTGTTTATTCATTAGGCTGCAAGTGTTAGCTGGTACTTACGTGATGTGTTACAGTAAAAAGATAATAAATAGAATGTGAGAGAAAATGCCCTGAGGTAAAATCTTATGTTCACGGAAAATCAATGGCAAAACTCCTATGGCACATCAGTGGGACAAAGACTTTGCTGTCCATGTGAGAATTGAAATAGAACTTAATTTCTCCACTTGTGAGAACTTTTATTATGTGATTATTTTATCTGGGTTTAATTCTCTGTTATTTCTTCAGGCAAAGCTCCAATTGAAGTTTCTTGTCTCTGGCAATCAGTGGGAATTTTTCCTAAGGAGAACATTTTGCCAGCAGTGCACAATTTATTCTTTTTTGTTGTTTATCTTTTGTCTACTTTACTCTTTATCTTATGGGAGAACAAGGGAAATAGGCAGCTTTTTGGAACTGAGTAAAATGAAAAAGAGAAACAAACCAAGAAAAAGAAGTAAAGATTAAATAGGACTAAACTTATATTGTGGTTGTGGAATTAGGGTTGTCTCACTTGCATAAAGGTTTTATCAGTCCTTTTGCAAACAAGTGGGAAAAGATAGCATAGCAAAATCATTGAAGGAGCTGTCCCTTGAGTCTGTGTGCTCCTCAGAGACGTTTTTTCCTACTTCTGTGGTTTCCTGCCGCACCAAGTCTTCAGGATGCTATCTGACATCCTGCTCCCAGGTAGCTGCCTCCCCTGCAGGTGCATGGGAAAGAGACTGCATACCTCACTTGTCCCTACTTACCTATTGTGCTTTGCAGCTCTGGCTGCAGGCACCAGCCTGCCTTTCTTGCATCCCTCATGGTTCTGCTAGTGGCTGCCACCACTAATGGAACCCTGATGTCTCTCAGGTGCCTTTCCATGTTTCTTGCCAGTGGCATGGGGTAGCAGCTTGCAGTGCTTCAAAGATGCCAGTCTCCAAAGGGAAAGGTTGACACAGGCAAGCACCAGCAGTGGCAGAGTGAGGAAGGATAGGCATAGAGCGAAAAAGGCACTGCTGGCCTGCATGGGTGGGCATTCACCCCCACCTGCCTGTGAGGAAGACACTGACAGCTGGGCTGTCCCACTTGGCATGAATGTGACCTGCTCATGCTGAATTTCTGCTCTCAGTCAGAAATTCATTATGGAACATTCTAGAAGTCATCTCATCTCGCTTTCAACGCTTCACAGGGTAAGAGTCTATTCCCTTGTAGCTTGTGGAATAGGTGAATTGTCGTAATTATTAGTGTATCTAGTTTCTAGTAATAATTTTTCTTTACCTGCTAGTGTAAAAATCCACCTATTAATTTTTTTTTTCATGTATAAATACTTGTAGGCTAAGATCAACTTATATTACCTTTTCTTGCATATTTTAAACATAGATTGAGCTAACATTTGTAACTATAGGCAGCTTATAAAAATTTCAAGTCACTCATACAATTACTTTTAAAGTCTGAGCACCCTATTGATGTGTTTTGTATTGTATACACCAGAAAAAGATGCTGTATTTCAGTAATAGCCTCGCTACAATGTAGGTAATAAAATCCATCTATTCAGGATTCATCTGATATAAGGCCTGTATTAACTTTATTTACATCATCTCAAAGAAAGGTGCAGTTAGTTGTGTTAAGTCATTGAATAATTTCAAACAACAAAACATGCTTGCTACTATTGCATTGCAAGTTAGGTATAACTGGAAGCCATAAAGAAAAATTTGAATAGAATTTACCCCCAAATTGCCATAAGACATTGAAATCTGTTAGCTTTTTTTCCTTCATCTAAGAAAGTTGTTCATATTTGTGCTATTGATTTAATAAATATCAACAAAAATGCATATCTAGCAGAATACTTGAATGTTTATAAGCTATGTAATAATGAAGATAGCCTGAAAATGACATTTTTCCATGTCTTCTGTATTTTTCTCCTATGATTAGTGTTTTGGTCAACTTTGCAGAACTTGCCAGAAGTATAAATCGTTGTAGACTTTTGATTGCAAAGATTTTACTGCTTCAGCCAAAAAAAGGAGAAAAAGTTTTATCTTTGCATTTCCTAAAGGTTTTAGTATTTTAAAAGATTAATTTAAATGTATAGTCTAATTGTTGTCACTTTTCCCATGAAAAATAGAAAGTAGTAATATTAACTTTAAAAAACAAATCCACCCTTTTCCTATATGCTTAAGACAAGCAAGATCCTGAAGAACTGAGAGGTGAAAGCACTTTTAGTTCTGTGTTGCCTAATTGTTAAGCAAATATTATACTACTTGTTCGATTCTGGTGTGAAGAACTGGATCTGGGATGCTTCCACCCATGTTCTGAGGGCTAGCTGCTGATAATAAAAGTAGTGGTAAAAGCTATTTAACTCTTTGTACACTGTCAGAAGCAACTGGGGAGAAAAACAGACTCAAAAATTGAAGAGAAAAAAAAAAAAATGTTCCCTGTAGTCTCCATATATTTTTTTGTAGGAAAAAAAAACAACCCACCTGATTTTTTTTTTTTTTTTTTTAATCTTTTCCATTGTTGATGGTAAGACTCCAGTACCTCATCAGTATCTGTGAGGCAGTCATTATTAACTGCCCTTCAAATGAAAGTATAAAACAGCATAAATGAAAATGAACAGTATATAGGAAAGTATAAAATATCATCTGGAGAGACATGTAGAAAACAAAAATATTATGGATGCTAAATTTCCATATAAAATATATACAATGCTTGTGTGAATAAAAAGTATATAGTAGCTTTATTTTATTGGGTGTACTGGACAAATACCCAAATACTTTGGCATGAAAATAAATACAGGACAATTCAATTGCATTTTATGTAACAACAATTATTTTTCTGTTAATAAGATCAATACTATTCTGAAATAGTTGTAAAATTAGGAAATTTGGCTCTTATCACAAGTATTTTAAAGCTAGTTTTAATGCTGGATGCACAGAACAGGTTGACAGATGTGGGTTTTGTAAACATTTTGAAAATATTTACAAAACTTTTCAGTAGAATAACTGAACTCCATGCCAAAAAACAGCTAATGAAGGGAAGAGGGAGTAGGACAAGCTAAATAAATTATATGGCTGCTGTTTGATTAAAAGCCTGTGTATTTAATGATTCAGACTCAATGCTTTAAAGTCAGTATTATGAAATTGCACCAAATATTTTAAGAAATTACAATTATTTACCTGTTTGATTTTTTATTATTATTGAGTTACTGATGGCTTTTATAAGGTTTTCTTATACCCATTATATTATCAGTGTCATTGTAAAAGCTACATTTGATATGAATTAAACTGTTTCTAATTTCTATGGGACTTTTTTCTTTCTTTCTTTACTTAGTATCAGATGGCCTTAAGAAATTTTTTTTCTTCTATGCTAACCTACTGAGAAGAAAAAGAACATGGTCTCCATCTGATGCGCTGTGAAAACAGGGGGAAAACTGTAACATGACAACAAAGTAGTGAATCCAGATGTAAGCCAGACTGTACCCAGAGTGCCTTGCTGTTGTATACAAAAGGAGGACAGCGGAGAAAACAGATGTCCCAGTACAACTTCTGGGACTTTTAAGGCAGGTGGAGAAAATATGACTCTTCAGTTAAATTACCTTTGAAAATGTATCAGTGTTTCATCTTAGAAGCTTTGTCTAGTGTCAGCATACACACTCAGTGCAACACTTCAGTACTGCTGTCAAGCCAGGCTGTAACACAAGTCATGATACCTTAAGTATGAAGCTTAGTCAGGTTGAAGAGACAGGCTATACACAAAGCCCAGAGTACCCTTTTTTCCATGTAGTTTTCCACACATTCTAATTCATTAACTAGTTCACAGATGTCTGTTTCAGTATGGTACAAAAATTTGCTAAAAATGCAATTTACCAAGTCAAATGAAGTAAGGACTTAAGTTCATTTTGTAAGAACAAGTGCTTGATCTTTGCTTGAATTTAGTGCTGTGTTAACTAAATTATTAAGCACTAGTTCGTAATAAACCCCATAATATCTAAACCAATTTTCTTTCTTTTGGCCAGATTGAAGAAGCCATCTCATTTTTATTCTGTTGGGAACACTCATCACTTGATAGAATTTTTTATATCGCAGAGTCTGTCCAGTGGGAATGTTTTTGACATCTCTTAAAAAAAATTCTAAACCTTGTTCCTCACCCTCAGTCACTCACAGGTGACCAGTCAAAAGCAGAAGCCATTTCTGGTGCCTGGGATATTGTTCATGGGATCAAAAGGCCACTTCTGGTTTTGAAATTCTGAAGACTGAAATGCTGCTGTATATTTCAGGACATGAAGTTATGCTTCACTAAAACTTCATCTTGGAAGAAAAACAGGTGACTACTAAGAAAAGTGATTTAGATTATTCTAAATTACTAATATCATCAATTCATACAAAAATAAGTGCTCATATGTTCCTAACTTCCCTGATTTAACATGACTATACCAATGTAATAAGAGGGCTGCACTGTAAAAATAAAGTGCAAGCATAGAAGCCTCCTGTTATCCCTTTTTGCTCTCGCTTTTAAAATACATTTTAATCACATATTTTCAATGTATTTTCTCCTTCAGTGCAAAAGAGAACTCATTAGTAAACCTGAGAGCACATCTTGGCCTTACATACTGATTTCACAGAGGTATCTTAGCTGGTTTTCTTTATAGCATCTTCATTTGGGATCAAAATGATACAATATCCTTTTACTGGAACTTTTTTTTTTTGCAGTTTCTTTTCTTCCAGTCACTTCTCCATCCCTGATTATCAGGGTTCAAGCAAGGTGTGTTATTAGTAATGCTGGGAAAAAATGTTACTATAAGACCTTATTAGAAATAAACTTCAAAAAGAATGTTTTATTGTGAGAATCATAGAAACATAGAATGGTTTGGGTTGGAAAGGACCTTAAGATCGTCTAGTTCCAACCTCCCTGCCATGAGCAGGGACACCTCACACTAAACTATGTCACCTAAGGCTC